>NC_092639.1:43899437-44199437 GCF_039555335.1 Amphiura filiformis | reverse complement strand
GCTGTCCTTCATTTGTCTTAAGGCCTCTCCTACCTCATTCTGTAGTGTTTGAGGTACCTTTGTAGCGTCAACGCTTGTATTAATGTCTTTTGGTTTGACTTTCTCTTGAGTTTTCGTTGAAGTATATAGGTCTTGGTAGAACTCTGCACATATTTGCAGAATTTCTGACCTGTCTGATGTAACAATTCCATCTGTGTACTTTAATTCTTTAATTCCTGACTTTTTGCGGTCTTGTGTTATGATAGTTTTTGGGCCTTTTCCACTTTGCAAAATCTTGAATATGCTTGCATGCTTTTTTTTCTTTCTTCTTCTTTGTATTCTCTTCTTCCTTACTGTTTTTACAATTTCAGCGTATTCAATCTTCTCAGCTCTTAAATTTGGTTGTTATTTTTCTGAGTACTTTCCATCTCTATCAATGTCTTCAATAATTGTTTTATCCATAGCACCGTCAAAGAAAGAGGATGGAATCAAATCTGAGGAGCTCCTCAGATTTTATTCCATCCTCTTTCTTTGACGGTGCTCTACTGCTTCCTCCAACCGTAATGTTGTTAGGTCATCGCATCTTGTATTCATAGCTATCTTCAGACCAGCAAAGCGGTTCTTCAACTTCAATTGGAATTCACCTTTCATCTCTTCCAACTTTAGAATGTCAATTCTTTTCTTCTTTTTATTATTGATGAATTTAAGCCTTGCAAGCTTATTCACAATTCCTTTTGGCTGCATAATAATTACTCCATTTGGACTTTCCAACATGTATGTCCAATGCCTCTTTTTTGAAGAATGTGTTGGCTATCATGAGTTTCTGCGGCAAACTCAAGGAGCATTTCTCCTCGTCTATTTCTTTCCGATTTTGCCCAAGACTGATTCTTCTGCATTTTTGCATTCTACAACGTTGGCATTGAGATCACTCATAACAATGGTTTAATTGCCTTTGTTGTCTTTAATGGCTTTAACGTCTTCATAAGAACTCCTCTACTTCTACGTCTTCGTATAGTTAGTGGTAGGGGCGTAAACCTGTATACGGACATCTGGTCCTTTCTGACAAGCTGAATATTTAAAGCTACCATTTTCATGGTTTTACCATGTTTGAAAATCCACGCGCTTCCATTTAGTTGTATTAGTCCTTCGCTTTCCCGTCTTGATTGTGCCAGACCAATAACATTCCACTTGAAACCTTCTAGGTCTTTCATAAGGTTTTCCAGCTTTTCTTCATCTTTCAACGTTCTAACATTATAGGTAAATTTTAATCAGTTTTCCAGTTTCCATACTCCCTTTTACCTCGCAGCTTCCTTTCGGCTTTAACTGTACGGTTTCATCCAAAGCATGGGCTCCTAAGCGATCCCTGGATCTGTTGCTACAATTTCGGTGCCCATTTCGGCCATGGCCTTTACGGCCTTTCAGTCTTCTCCATAACGCTTGAAGGGTATTTTGCCTTAAATCCACGCGCTGGCAGGGCGTGTTGTCGATTGAGGTTTTCTGTCATGATTACCTCCCCCTTATTCTCCTTCTTATGTAGATAACCCTGGAGACTTAGGCTTGGTGTTCTTGAAGATGTCCTATAGCTGACAATACTCTGTAACTTTCCAAACACTCCAACAGCCTTTCAGGTCACAGAATATTACCTGCAGAGAGGCGATTATGGAACAGGTGGACTGATGGAAATGTCTCTTGTTCCTACAACCGTTGTATAGTAAGAATAGCAAAAGCAAACAAAGGGTAACGTAGCATGCAGGAGAAAGGCAAGGGCGTGCAGGGAGAAAGACCCGGAGAAAGAGGGATTAGGTAAGCAGAGCAAAGCAAGGTTGAAATTGCGCAAGCAGCCACTTTACCACCTTTGATGATCCAGCGAGGAAGTATCCAGGGGGAGCGAACGTCATGGTTATGCTCTGAAGCTAGAAAAAAATAGATTTTCGTCACGTACGAGGTGGTGGTCAAAAAGTTCGAATAATATAATGCTACTTTGTCGCACGGTAACGAATTTGGTCTCATTTGAAAGCGTGTTCCTTCAAAACATGCAAAAATATTCGATTTTGCATCACTGCATATGGGCAGGACACTCTGTAGAGCCCACCTCCTTAAATTCACAGGTATTGCCACCATGGCCTGGCAGTAAGCAACGGCCATTATGGAAATTTCTTCTGACGGTGGTGAAAACTCAAAAGAAATTTAACAATGTACAGTTGCTGTAAATGGTAGGCCTAATGAAGTCGTTGATATTCAACAGCATCGAAATTAAATGGTCCTTAGAGTTCAAGGATGGAATGAGCGTCATTTGAAGGTTCAAAAGGCCACAAAATATGACAACTCTGATCTGATGAAAGTGTTTTCAACATAATTGTTTTCAACATAAATCTGATGAAAGTGTTTTCAACATGAATCCATTAACATAAATCCATTATTAACGTTAAAACATAAATTCATTAACATTGAAACGCAGTCTTGGTCATATTTAGCTTAAGCTTGTTACTGGTGAGCCAAGCTTGTAGCTCACGAATGCAGTTGGAAAGTTTGAACAATGTACAAGCTGCATGCATCACCCGGGATGGCTGGATTGAAGCCCGGGGGGGCACTTCAATATGAAATGGATATAGGTGTAGGGCTGGCACTTTCGCACTAAAATGTATAAAATATGGGGTCATTGGGTGAGAACATGACCTTTTTTAATTGAAATTTTTGAGTGAGAGGCGAAACAGCGCCACAAAAACCTCGAAAATCGAATTTCTAGTTCAAAATGGCTTCAAATTTCATTGCTTTTTCAAAATAAGTAACAAAATCAGTGATAAATCAAAGTTGCTGCTCAAATTGAACTTGTGTAGGGGTGGTGCAATAATTATGTATACCCCGGGGGTGAATTATAGGGGGTAACGATTTTTGGCAGGTCAAAAGGGGGTCAAGCGATTTTTGGCAGGTCGAAAGGGGGGGGCAAGCAATTTTGGCACAGATATTTTGGGTACCGTTTCTACATTACGCCCCAAAAAGGCATAGGAAAACGTTAGGAACACATTCAAATATGCAAGTTCCTGCTCGCTGCGCTCGCATTATATGATAAGACAATTTAAGGTTTTAAATTCGGGTTCCCCAAATCTTGCATGTGTAAGGGGGGGGCAAAGATTTTTTGGCACGTCAAAAGGGGGGGCAAAGGTTTTTGGCACGTCGAAAGGGGGGGGGGCCAGCGTTTTTTGGCAGACCATTTTGAGAATTCACCCCCAGGAGTACACATAATTATTGCACCACCTCTAAGGGTCTTTCGGTGACAGATCAAATGGAAAAATAGGGTTTTTTCGGGTGACAGAGCATGTGTTCGTAAAAAAATATGGGGTCTTTGGGTGACAGCGATGCTGAAAAAGGGGGTCTTAACAGCCCTACATACGCGTCACCTCCAAAGTTGGAGTGCCCCCCCCCGGGGGGATTGAAGGTGATAATCAGCTGGACATCATCGGCCGCTAGAGGTGATATTGGAGGCCGTGACCACATGTCACCGATGGCATCAGTGTAATAGGCGAACAATATCGGGTCAATTACCGATCCCTGGGGGACACCAAGCCAGATGAACCTTATCAGAATAGCATCCCTTCACAAAGACCTGAGTACTGGCATCAGTGTAATAGGCGAACAATAATTAATTTTCTTAAATGGCCGGCCGTTTTACGTCCCAAAGAAATTTGAAACATCACCTTCTTTAAAGGCTGTTTAACCTACCCCTATTATATTAAGCCGAGACTACATTCTTAAAACGATCTAATCATTTTTGAATATAAATTTGTGTCAAGTTTGACAAGGGAAACTATTCGGATGGGGATATAATAGATTTCTCTTCGATATATTTCTCTACAAAATGAATCGGATATTCTCATCAACATGACAAAAAACTCAAGAATTTTGAATAATTTGGGGGATATAATAGAACCTTTTCAAATTAAAATGGATAGGCTTGTCAAATAATGAGTTCGAGATCTTTTCAATTTAAATAGTTACTTGTTAAAATTAAACGGAAACTATTCATTTTGATAAGATTGTCGGTTCAAAGTGATAATATACCTAATCAAAATGAACAATAAATCTCTTTAAAACGAAATTATTTACAGGATCAAAAACAAAGGAGTAGGGATTCTATTCAGAAAAATGAATAGTGTGATTTTAGAGTAGGGCCTACACTGTGCGAAATTGACCGAGTTGACCGAGTTGACCGAGATTGATTACGCGTGAGCATAGAATAAAAAAAAATTGAAATGAAATAAAAATTTATGATAATAATGAAAACAAAATCATCTTCTTTGAATATTTGATTACCCCTGCGTCCCCAAGCCGCTTGTGGTTACAGTGGTAGGATCATCTTTGTGTAGGACCGAATTTGTGGGGCCGAGTTGATCGGGAGCCGATCATCAGGTCATATTGAGGTCAACATGGCAGCAGCCGAAGGTAAGCTTACTCGAATGCACCGGTATGTAAAATAATTAATTCTTAGTTTAAAAACAAATGTGACAGAATTAAAATTCTAATCTACTTTTACAGTGAATCATCAGAATACTGTACTGGGTCGCATGTCATATATTGGGTACATGAATTTGGTGATGGTGGTGGCTCGGATTACTCCACCAGCAACAAGGAGTGTGACCATGGTGACTGTGTCAGCAGATGCAGATTTACAACATGTACAATAACATTTTCCATCTTTCTCACATGTTCATTTCTTTAGGTATGCCTAAAGTTAATTTTTATTACTTCTGTGGTCCGAAGTTGTGCACCAAGCGTGAGACGAGCATACACACAGAAGAAATAAACAATCACGCTGATTGGTAGCTCGTTCACGTAGCGGTTTCGTTGTCCCACTGGCCTACTAACGTAGATTGCCTGGCGATCGGAGTGTTATCGTCAGAGCACCTCGGACTAGCTGATTGGCTGATCAATGCACTTGACAACAAGCCGGTTCACCCATTGGTCGTCGGCGCGGCGCATAGTAGGTGACCTTGTCACTTCTACGCGATCTCAATTCACCAGCGCGTACCTGGACCACGGAAGTAATGAAAAATTAACTTTATGTGGGGATTATGCACTTTCAGTTTCCCACGCGTACGCGTTTTGGATTGCATTGCGTACTTTCCCAATGTTAATAAGTGAGCATATTTCTCCAACAATATTTTGAGAAGTTGACGTTGAATTTTATATTATGTTTAAAGTTGCAATTTTGTGTTTTTGATCGCAAAGATCAGATATTTTTATTCCCGATTCGAATTCTGAACCCTTCGAAAGGGTGCAGAATTCGGCAGAATGTTGACGATAATTTTGCCTAAAATGCATTTGATCCCTAATTTTGTTTCAACCGAGTCTTAAAGGGACCATTGAAAGAAAAACATATTTGGTATCAAAGTAAAGCTAATATAGAATCCATTTCTAAAATGATAAACGCAATTTTCCTTTATTTTACCCCCCAAATCAGCGAATAAAGATAAAGCGCCCAATGTCGCGTCGTTCCGCCCAATTCATATGTGCAGAGACACGTGGCAACCCCTGTGACGTCAAAGTGGTTATCCTTTCCGCTGCATGGCAACACTGCATAGTTCAGACTTGGTCCTAAACCAACGCATGAACGTGTTTACAGCAATGAACTTTTATGTGCCTTTTAGGCCTAACAAGTATATTAAAAGGATATTATAATATAAATTACAAAGCTACACTTACTATGATAGGCCTATATATAAATTCTAGCTAGGCCTACAAAATTGGCCAACAACGGGGAAACATAAGTAAGTTAGGCCTAGGCCTTCATATTGACAAAGTCAAAGCTGTCAGTGCTAGCTGCTCGGCATTTGCAAGATATTAAGAGAGTATCATTTGTTTTGACTGAGGCATTCTGATATAGCAACTCTTTACTTATATTTCCTCTGAAATATCTGGTGAGGATAGGAAAGAGAAGGCAATGATGTTTCGGGTTAGCCCATGACATGCGACTTAATATATTTAGGCCTAATTAGCCTACCTCCCGGGCGTGCGGCCTAGGTTAGGCCGTATAAAATTAATATTTTGGTTCTCGCCCAGAGGATTTTCATGAATTGATGAGGGAGGAGGTGTTTTTTTCAGTGTAAAATCAGCATTGTCTGCAGTTTTCGGTTTTTTCCAACTGCTCGAGGAATCGATGTCGCACTTTTTTTTTTCAAATGTGCGATTCTGAGGATAAACCCCTAGAGTAGGCCCTACCACAAAAGACTTGGAAGTGGTCCTTGTTCTCTAATAAACTTATTTATAGGCCTATGTATGAAAAATTCATAAATCATTCCAAAGTCTAAAATAATTGAAAAATCTAAAAGTGTGTTGCTTGTTTCTAAACGGTCGCTCCGTGTAGAGACACACTTATGGGACCAGGTTCAAAACAAAAGTCAGGCTCGGGAAGCTTCGGGAGAGCGAGTTGGCGCGGTTGTTTCCTCGCCTTGCACCACTACTGAGGTCCCGGGTTCAACTTCAAGCCCGGCGCGCGGTCCAAAGACTCATGTGAACTTGGTTTATCTCGATCCCGCAGGTTTTCTTCGGGATCTCCAGTTTCCTCCTGCTTCTCCAAAAATCGGTGATTAGTTGTTTGGTTATCAAAAGCTTCCTTCACCCAATGAAATTTGAGGAGCTGAAAAGATAATTGGTGGATGTTACAATCCAAGTGCGGCTAGATTTGCGACAGGTTCGGCAGCATCCAGCCTAGATGATGCGATCTGATTGTGATAAGTACCATGGCAGCGAAATTACAGCGCTTTGTACCCTCCGAGATCTGGGAAAAGGCGTTATTATATAAAAGCCGAAATTTATTTTTATTTATTTTTAAAAGCCTATGAAAAATGAGAAACAAATTTGAAGATAAAGAACCACGAGAGGAACATATAAAGGCCACTCCAATTAACAATCATATGAACAATATTTACTGTCAGCCTTTAGTTTACGTTATAGAAATGCTTGTAGGCCTAATCCAATCTCAACTCCCACTGATACTTGAAAGTGCAAAGTGTCCGAGCGTTTTATCAAAGGTAGGCCTACAGTTACAAAGCTTATGTTGATTGGGTAAATCTTGTAAAATACAGCGCCTGGCTGGATATTTCGTTTTTAGAAATGACTGACATCAATTTCGCATAGCCTAGGCCTACCCGGTCCTAACCATCCATGGATTAAAATAAGTGTAGGCCTATAATATTTCCCATTTGATGTTTGTAGCAGGCCCATTTCCATGTCAACTCCAGGGATGTGCACAGCACCTCTTCAATTTTTTCTTTTTTCTGTGTGGTGGTAGATATTGATGAGAAAAGTAAAATCCTGAAAATTTGAGCTTCATACTCCATTTACATTTTTGATTTTCCGTGGCATCAATTTGAAATTTATGGAGAAGTCAAACCTTACTAATGTGTTGAAGCCATCAAGGCGAAGTTAATAGGTCTCATAAATGTTGTCCAAGAACATATTTCAACATACCTGAAAAGTTGATGGTGGGGCAAATTGTCTGACATTGGTTTTAGAATTCAAATCTGCTAAAAAAGTTTTTGCATGGGTAATATCTCAGCTAAATGTATTCTAATATGCCCTCAATATTGATAAGAGTAATGTCCTACCAAAGGGCTCTGACTGGCAAAAAAAATTGATTTTAAAATTTTTTTTTACTTTTGGAGTTCTGACCCCCAAAGTTGGTCCTGGTTGGACGAAGTTGCATTTTGAGGGCCCTATATCTTTTAAAGTAAAGGAGTAACAAGTTTTCTGATAGCAGATTTGAATTTGACACCAAAAAGTACCCCAGGATACATATGTTTTCACAGTTTTAAAGGGTTCCCTTTATACATTTATGGACCTCCAAACATTATCGTTTGCCTTCTCCTAGAGTTGTACACATTTTTTATTTTGCCCCTAAATTTCAAATTGATGCCACGGAAAACTAAATGGAGTATGAAGCTCAAATTTTCAGGATTTTACTTTCTCATCAATATCTACCACCACACAGAAAATGACAAAAATTGAAGAGGTGCTGCGGTGCACATCCCTGGAGTTGACATGGAATGGGCCAGCATATAGATATAGGCTTTTTGAAGGCCTATGTATGTTTATATGCGCTCCTCGTAATTTATTTCAAGAACAGCTTGCATGTCATATGTTCTTCTGAACCAACTTCTTCATCTGCCGTTCAGCTACTGCCCCAGTGCCAACGGCTCAAATAATATTGGCAAGTCTCCCGTATAACACATGATAGGCCTATAGGGGAATAAATTTGCAAAATAAAAGGGCTTAGGCCTACTTTGCATTGTTTGGGGTATGAAAATAAGCACTTTTGAAAGTTAACTTATGGAAGAAAAAGCTTTTTTATACCAATTGTCAGGTTTGGAAAAAATAATCATTTCTTGAATATTTTTAAGGTAGGTCCTACGGAAAAAAAACATAGGCCTAGGCCTATAATAATAATACCCATGGGTGATGCTCGCGCCAGCACATCATCTGCAATTTATGTGTTGCGACAAATCTTGGCGATATTCCCCTCAACATCGTCACTATATCATAGGCCTAGGCATATGCCTACTCATAATTAGTTTTATGGTTTTATATATATGCCATGTAGGGTCTACATAAAGTCATCGGAATCATGGTCATGTTGACCGGGGTTGAATTTATGAATAAGTAAAATAGGAAGCTGCATATGCTTGATGAAAAAAAACCAATTGATCGTCCTCGCCCGCTTCCTTTCGCATGGCATTGCAATTGAGGGAGTCTGAAATGTTTAATGCTTTTTTCTTTATTATTAGGGAAAACTTCAAAAGTTTATAATATTGTCAATAGTTTAGATTTGCTTCTGTCTAATAAGCATTTCAATTTAGAGGCTTTGTTTTAATCATCCTCTCAGAGAACCATCAAATAACAAGAGCCTCATCCTATCATCCTCCTCTACAAATTACACAACTAGTAATAATGTCCGGGAATAATAGGCCTACATAGGCTTAAATGATCCATTTGCATTGTAAAAATAACCAATAAATTAAATAAAAAGGCCCTCCACTCTTTTTGATAACATGTGGACAATCAAATGGAATTTTGTTTTTACTTGACCTTTAAATAAATATAAGTGGTTGTATTACCATGATTATTGCATCTGATATTTAGATCGCGATCGCTGTTGTCAAATTATCCCGGCAAAATGTCAACGCAACACAAAACGCAGTAACCACAATGACGTCATCAGGAAAGCGCCCAATTTTCTACTTTTGATAAATGACGCGCGATGTAGCGTCGGAAGGGGGTAAATCGAGTATGTTGTTTTCATTGTAATTTTATTTCTAAAATAGGTAGTTCTTCAATTGTTTTAGATATTGATTCTATATTTTATGGGCTTTATTTTGATACTAAATCATATTTTCTTTCAATGGTCCCTTTAAATTAGCAAGCACAATAAAGTTGGTATGGTACCATTTTTATATACATTGATGAAATTTTAAAGATTTTTTTCAAATTTCTGACCTGCGCAAATCGTTAAGTGTGTATTTCCCATTGACATCCAAAAGGCATAAGCCAGTCCTTAATACATAGGCACAGCGTATATACATGTAGGAGTTGGCAAGTCTAGGTATGCCAGGCAAACCTTAATTAACACATTTGCTATAGAAAAATTATTAAATTTGTGTACATCGTGGAACATTCAACTACGCTTGTTACTCCGCGACTAATCATGCTAATACACGCACGTACAGCGCTACTCTATGCGTCCATATTGCGAGGTTATCTGCGTACAACAGCTTACTACGCACAGCCACGTTGTACACGAATTAAGTAATTTTTCTATAGTCAGCCAACTTCGCCTAGAACACAATACATTACATAGAAATTTAAAAGAACAGGTAGGTTAAGGAAACCTACATAAATATGTTATGTTGTCTACTTCACTTGACCCAAATAGGCCTATATGATTTTTTATGGTGATGAGACACTCGCACATGGAATTATAGAGGGATTTTGATAGCAGTTCCACATAGAAAAGCTGCTATCATCATTGAGACTAAGATCTAGAAACACCACCGAAATGCTGTTTTGTTAGCTGAATCTGTTTGATGAAAGTCAATCTTAGACAAGATGTAACTTTGCTACGGAAAGTGCTATGACAAAAAGGTTTTCTTTACTCAAGGTCTTTAATTTGATATATAAAATGATGCAGTTTGATGGCAAATTTGAATTCACCTGGCATACCTAATATAATTTCTTGTCTCACTCTCAATGTTAGGTTCCAAATTATAGTCATAAACGGCCAATAGATAAATGACTATATCATTGGAGACTGAGTTCCGCAGTCTAGTTCCACACAGCCATCCTCTGACAAAATAATTCTAATCACGTATGCAGAAAGACAAATTAAAGTTCTGCGACACAGTCCGAATTTAATTATATGAATATTAATTCATAACCTCATTAATATACGCGAAGCCTGTGATCCCCGGGGGTCACTCGCATTCCAAAGTGGTATGCATGCTCGTCCCCAAAAATGGCGAAAAATTGTCTATATCTGGCCTTGTGGCGTCATCGACGTTTTTAGAAAAAAGGGTGCTTTTCAGCATGTTCAGGTAAAGTGTCAACATTTAGGGTATTTTTTCAACTACAATTCACTCGGTCATGTCAGTCGGACATCCGGGAACATTGTCCCCTTCGTCCCCTTTGCACAAGCGCGCACATAGCAACCAGCTCGACGTGCTGGGACCAGTCAAAAGAAATTGATTACCTGACCGCGCACTAATTGTGAGGTCATTAATATCTCACAATGACTCCTGAGTCCTGATGCTTATAATGACTTAAGGGGTACTACACCCCTGCCCAATTCTGTGCCTCTTTTTCCATTTTTCTCAAAAATTATAGCGTACAGTGACAAGTAAGGTATATTATATAGGGGCAAGGTCTACAACTACTGCACTGGAAATTTTATTTCAGCATAGACAACAGTTGTGGAGTCAAAAATGAGGGAAAACCAATATTTGATCAATAAATCAATAACTACTTGCCTTGAGATGCTGAATTTTTAGTGCAGTAGGCCTAGTTGTAGTCCTTGCCCCTATAAGGCTAATGAAAGTTGATCCCCAGTTTCCCGTTACATAGTTTTTCATGACTGGGTAGGTGACTGTTTCATTATTCATTATTCATTATTTTCAAACTTTCGTTATCGGTGCAAAGTTAATTACGGAATGCTATGTTTTGAGGCCCAAATAAAATAATAAAGTATAGTTAGTAATGACCATGCTTCACTTCAAAACAAATTTTAATTAAGCACATCTTCTTTGGAATCTTCAAATTAACCTATAGGTTGTGCAACATATGAAAGCACCAGAAGTCCATGATAGTCTTTGGAGAACCACTTTTCCATATAAATACACGGTGTCTGTGTGTTCTATTGCACACTACTTTTTACAAACCAAACTTACTCTCCACTAGCACATCTTTGGAAGCAATATTTATACGGAAATTAGTTTGTCTACTTGCACAAACTGGAGGTTGCTGGTAAAAATCATCACAGGGTGCACGTGTTAATAATAAAACAACCATGCAAGAAATTGACAAATAAATCATTTTATTTATAAGTTTATTTTATTAAATACATAAATATTTGTAAGAAAAGCAGAATAAATTTGACTTCAAATTTTGTTTATTTTATTTATTTTGATGTTGTCTATATATAGCGCACTACATAATGCACGGTAGAAATGTTTTCATATTTGTTCATACGCTGGTTCCCATGAACTTGGCTGCCTCTCTTTGTGTTCGGTCTATCCATTTAGTGGTAGGAGAAACTTAGATGCAGGGAATTCCTAGTCTCCAGTAAATGCGCCCTACGATATCGCCATTTTACCACGTAGTTTAACCCAGCGTTTGCAAAGACTATTCGGGCCGGTCAGGGTCGGCGTAAAAGTGCTTAAAATACGTGTCGGACGTGAAAGATGACATTAAAACTATCCCTTTTTTCTTAAAAACTTGAAAAATGTGAAATAATGAAATAATGGAAAATAATGAAATATTTGATCGGCATTTTTTTCTGACCGGAGTCGGGTAACGGGAAACTGGGAGTCAACTTTCATTAGCCTAATATACATATCTTACTTGTCACCAATGTGCTATAATTTTTGAGAACAATGCAAAAATAGGCATAAAATTGGCCAGTGGTGTAGTACCCCCTTAAGGGTGTGCGTCCGTGCATACACTTTATGCACACGCCACGCTGATGCCTCCGCGCTCTGCAATTGGAAGCTCTTCTTGTTGGCGTGAATTCACTTGGTCGATTTTTTTGTAGGGTAGGTAATAACAATAATTAAAACTGGTTATATTTAACAGTGTTTTATGACATAAAATAACATAAAATGCCATTTTGATTTGTTCAAAATATCAGATACGACGGTAACGAATGACAATAATAACTTTGCACCATCTTTTTTGAGTTCTTTGTGTGAAATTGTCGGGTTTTGTTTTGGGCCTCGCAAAATTCAAAGGTCAAATTCAAGGTCAAATTTCTAATGACACCAATTTCAGCTCATTTGGCCATACGGTTACAGAGATAGTCATTGAAAAATCAGCCACTCCTCCATTTTTGCCATAAAATTTTTTGCAAAAAATGCCTAATAGGCAGGTCATTGCAGGAGAACCGTAAGTCTGATTGTGCAGCCAAAATCACCCTATATACCAGATTAGAACAAATTTGAAGGAGGTCAGGTGTTACATGGAATGACCCACTTATTGTAGGCCCTGGAATGAAAGAGCAATTTTCTTCATTTGCTTGGCCTAAAATTAAAAGTGAATTTAAGTGATCAGTGAAAACTAACATTTAAATAGGAATCTATTCTTTATGCAAATCACACATTATTGCTTTAAAAGATTGCAGTCTACACAGGTCTTTCAAAGTCTACCTTATGCTAGTTTCTTAGTGTCTAGAATATGAAAAAATGTAATGTAAGAGGCCTCAAAATATTTGGGGTCAGGGGTCGGCCAGGAACCCTGCACTTTTTCCACAATGTAACCATACTTCATTTTGAAACACCCACAGCGTGCAGGGCAGTTGTATGCCATTGTATCCATGGGCTGTTCCATTTGAAATCCAGGGGGTGTGAATTTCTGGTAATGGGGGTTACCTGAATGGGTGAATCTATTTGAAATCTACACCCCCTGTGTGGGAGATTAAGGTTATGTCTTCCATAGTGGGTATATAGATTTCAACTGGAATTTCCAATTGTTGATGAGCGTGATGAACATGCACAATTAACATGGCTATGGCATAATAAATCAAATATGGTATGGTGTGCAATAAATTGTTTTTGTTTATCTTACAGAATCTGGTGTAACACTTTGGGGAGAATGGGGGGAACTGGGGGATCCGCAAGAGCCACGCGACAACTGCGACTTTCAAAACTACAACCTTCCAAGCAACATATTGTCAGCTTTTAACGAGATGCGACTCAGTGACGAGTTGACTGATGTAGTCCTGACAGCTGGGGGTAGAGACTTCGCCTGTCACAAGACGGTGTTGGCTGCTGGGAGCCCTTACTTTAAAGCTATGTTCACAGGTAGTTTACAAGAGAATGAGTTACACAGCGTAACTTTAAAAGTAAGATTTTATGAAGGTACTATATATTATCTATTCCAGCTCCAGTAACGCCTCATTAATTTCACTGGACTTTTGGATGAATTGAAATAGGTATGAGCATTTTATTTGAATTATGAATACAAGGTGGCTCAGTAGTTACGGCCTTGGACTCATAATCTGAGAGCTTGCTCGACGTGCGTGGGTTTGAGTCCCCGTCCCACCACCGTGTTGCGCCCTTGGACAAAGCGCTTTGCCTCGTTTGCCTTACCCCACCCAGGTATGATGGGAAGCTGTTAGGGGTAGTCACAGTCGTTGTACTGATGAACCCTGCAAACGTGGTTCCGACATATTCTAATGACGATGGAATAAATGTAAAGCGCTTTGAGGCTGTTTACTGCATAAAGCGCTATATATAAATATCTACATTTACTTTTATTTTTTTTAAACTTTTAAAATCATTAAAACCAGTCTAGTGCTAGTTTCCTTACCCTTCCCGTGAACATTGACCTAATCCTACCCAGAAAAATTTGCATGAGGTGTCACTGGAGTTGGAATAGATAATAATACACATATTGCTTGGACGTCTTCAAAACTGGGGGGCATGTGCCCATGGGGGAGGGTCAAATTGACTTATTCAGCATCGATTCTGCGTGCCCTCTAAAGGTTGAAAGTCAAAATTTTTGTGCTCTTCACACACATTTCAACAGGAATTAATTTTTGACCGATATTCAACTTCACTATAACCAAATTTTAGTGGTAGGCCCCATTTGTGCAAATTTTCGAGCACTCTGCATGCAATTATTTTAAGATTTGGGGGAGGCGTCATTATGTATCCTTAGCCCTGGGCACCACAACCCCTACATGTAGCTATGCCACTGCCTGAAGGTTCCAGGCCCGGGTTCCAGGTCAAATCCTGTTTAAGGGTGACTTTCTTATAATTCCTTCACTAATGAAAATAACATCAGTATTCAGTAAAATGAAATGGTCTTCAGGGAAATTTGACGTGGATGACAACTTCGAATTTTAATTCAGCCAATGCCACACACGAGAAACCCACAAGTAATTGCAGAAAAGATGCAGTTTGATAGCACAAAATATTCTTATTTAGTTCGACCAGAGATCCTAAAATAAATAGAATATCTGCTCCTAAGTCTTTCATAGTGACACTAGCACTGAATTGAATTAAAATTGCAATACATTTGTATTGTAAAAGTGTAAGTGGGATCATACTCAAGTTTGTACTCTTTCATATTTTAATGCAAAATTTTTCTTGTTATATCTCTATTCAACAGGAAGTAGACCCAGTAATGCTTGGCTGCGTGATAGACTACCTCTATACTTCACACATTCAAATCACAACAGACAATGTGCAAGATCTCCTAATAGCATCAGATTTCTTTCTACTCAAATGTTTAGTCCACGCCTGTACCGACTTTCTCAAACGTCAACTACATGTGGACAACTGTGTGGAAATCCATAAATTTGCAGAGGAGCGAGGGTGCCCTGAACTCACTCACGCTGCTCTCAGATTTGTTTTAAGAAACTTTGCCGATGTCTCCAGAACTGATGGCTTTTTACAGTGCAACGCGGATGACATAAAAATGTATGTAAGCCATGACAATCTACAGATAGCTTCCGAGAAAGCATTGTACGACATGCTGCAGAGGTGGTTAAATTTTGATCTTATTAATCGTAAAGCCAAATTTCCAGAACTTCTAAAGCTTGTCCGTCTTGTGTACTGTCCTTTTGACAAGTTGCTGGATATTCAAAGAGAACCTACTGTTCAATCATGTCAAGAATGCATGGAAGTGGTGAAGCTCGCTAGGAACTGTTTAAGGGATGTGGAGGTGAAGCCGAGGGAGTGGATTAAACCAAGGAAATCTACAAATCTTGCCAATATGTTGGTAGTTCTAGGAGGGGTGCAGGCGGATAGAACTGTGCATAGAAGTAGGTATGTAATCAAAGAATCTGGACTTCACGATTCCAGACCAAAGATATTAGAACCAACATGTCCTGACTCACCCATGTATGGGTGTCAGTCAGGGCGGGAGTCAGCGAGGACAAAATAATGTACTTCTGGATTATTTCGCTATGTGTGTGGTAAACTTTGATTTGAAGTGCATGCTCGTTTGCATTGTGGGAGTAGTATGTGATGCTGATAAAGCATATTAAGCATGTTAAGTGCTACGCGTGCAAACTTGTAATGTTCAAGCAACTTATAGTTTGATATTGGGCTCCTGTTGATAAATACAGTAAACAAAGGTACATTATTTTAGCCTCCACATGTAACAGTATATGGAAGATTTACAATAGTGTTGCACATGTGGGCAATCCTGCGTCAGTTTTCTTTGGATCCAATCTCTTTCTTCCAGCCTGTAGGTACATGTAAGGCTATGGTTAAGCACCGGAAGAACACACAATCGTGGTATTCACGGTCGCAATTGCGTTTTTTTGGGTGCAATCACATTTGATTTTTTTCAAAAATTGAAAGAAATGAAGAAGTTATAGACTCTAAATTACATGTTATTCAAGGTTGGAAGTGGATAAATACTGACAAGACTCATTTCTGTATGAAACAAGATGAGTAAGAAGTTTCCTATTACTCTCTGTCTTTCCACTAATTTGTGTCCATCGGGGGCCAACTAGGTACGACTATACGTTCATTAGCAGCAACACACATGGTAACAAATGTGTGTTCAAGTGAGCTCAAGATAGGTAAAATTAAATCAGCTGGGTGTGGTATGTGATCAGTAACCCCTGTACAACATTGCATATTCAAACGCAAATTTAAATATCCAAAAAATTATGCTCTTCTGTATCAATTTTCTCACTAAAATCAACGCTGATTTGACTTTCAGTTTGCTCACATACTGCTGTGATCCAAAGGAAGGTTTCATGCACTGGTCCAAGCTAGCAGTGATGCCATATAGCCTTAATAGTGCTGTCATGTACGATGTTGCATCTTTGGCTAATGACATTTATGTGACTGGCGGATATGAAGGGTCTGTTGGTGGTGGTGCTATTGCAAGTGTGTGGAGGTACTATATGCAGAAAGATACATGGGATGGCGAGAATAGTCTGCAGTGTGCAAGGTAAGCAAAGCAATGCATCTAGCATATTGTTATAGGTGGATTGGAGTGGGGTGCTAATTACTGATGGTGAAGGTGCTATTGGGATTATGTGGAGGTACGATACACAGAAAGAAAAGGGGGGGGAGGATGAGAAGAGATGGACCTGTGGAATGGTATTATGATAAGCAAAGCAATTGCATTGTACAACATGTAGTTTTTGCTGGGTGAACCCGGTCATGAATCCAGGGGGATACAGAGGAGGTGCTAGACCCTTGTCAGACAGTGTTCAATGTCTCAGTAGTGAGCTGTACAATGTAGGTGGTACATGTATCTGGCACTGTCTCTATTCAAACCTCTCATGTGATTCCCAGATACCATTGCTAAACCATGATGGGTGAAAGTCAGTTATTTTGGGCTTCACCAGTTGTAATGGAGTGACCAATGGTTTTAGTATACATTCTCTTGGTCGGGCTGACGTCACTAAGGGAAATAGCCTTGTAAAACCAGTGTGCGCATGTGCAGTTCCCCTTTCTTGAGCTGGTTGCTATGCACGCGCTTGTGCAAAGGGGACGAAGGGGACAATGTTCCCAGATGTCCGACCGAGTGAATGGCCCATGGCGACGGCTCTCTCCTTTGAAAATAACCTTCCCTGTTTCATCAGCACTAAGTTTGCATAGCTACATTGACATGATTGATGGACTCAGAACATGTGTTTTTTTACTGACATTTTTTTTTGTGTTGCTAATTTTGTATTTTATGCCTAAGATCCATTACTGCTTACCCGTTAAGTGATGTGTAATTAGAAGAAATGTCTTCCATTAAGCGACAGGATTGACTTTAGAGCAAAGATGAATACAGAAGTGAGATGAAAAGCAAATGTGCACAATTAATATCATAAGAGCATAAAAAACCCTGCTATGCTTACTCTGTATTTATATTTTACATTTGAAACATACTGTAGGTCATTTGAAAACCTATAATGGGCTGTGCAATAATTACGAGCCCTGGGGAGGTTTTAAAGCCAGGGGGATTTTTGGCAAGCTGAAATGGTGCACTTTTAAGCAGTTTTTGGCAATCATTAATGCGGCACTATCTAAATAAAGTAAAAAGGTTTAGGAAAGTATATACGGAAACACTTAATAAATATGCACATTTTCAAATTCAGTTACAAACTGGAATCCCATAAAGTTGGCAAATATAAGTGGGGGGGAGATTTTTGCAGACCGAGGGGGTGGGGAAAGCAATTTTTTGTTCACCGTTTGGAATTGTGGCCCCCTGGACTTGTAGATATTGCAAATCCCCTTATTTGCTTATTGTTGTTGTTCTTTTTCTACCATCTGTAGATACAAACATGCCTCAGCTGTTATGAAAGGGAAATTATACATAGTAGGTGGATTTGATGGCACTCATAAACTAAACCATATGGAGGTCTTTGATCCAGATAAGAAGGAATGGACAACCAAAGAACCAATGATAGAGCCTGTTGCATTTCCAACAGCCACAGCATGGAATGAGAAGCTTTATGTGATTGGTGGATTGAAAGAGGATGATAGTATTTATGAGTGGATGCAGTGTTATGATTTGAAGAGTGAATCATGGTCTGTGATTAAAACATTACAGATACAAACCAAAGGTATATATCAGTTTCTTATTAATTCATTAGATCATAATGTGATCAAGTGTTTCATTCAGTGTACAGACTTTTCTCCTCATGATGCCCAGGACAGGGTGTATGAACAACAAGACATTACTCTGATTGAAGCTGACTATATCATTATGAACTCTAAAGGTCCTAAGATATAAAAATCAACCTAAGGTAAATCCCAGACTAAAATGGGGAATTATCTCTTCAACCCTTTTTGCCTTACTTTAATAGGTCACTAAAGAAGTAAAAATAACAGTACTTCTTAAGAAGTTTTACTTAGGAAGGACTTTACCTAACAAAGGCATCACTTCACTTTTAAGGTTATACACAATTTTGCCATTTTCAGAAGCAAAATGGGATGCACGTAGCTCCCTTTAAACTTATCTATTTCTGGAAATAAATATCGGAGAGAGAAAACGCAACCTACGTCTAAAAGCTGAAAGTGTAAGGGTCATTATTATGCTTGAATTTTCCACGTGGCTCAAAATAAAATGTACTTTTCAAACATTTCAATTTTTTTCAATATCCGAGCATCAAGATTTTTGGGAACACGGCCATAATTTCTCATTGGAAGTGGCGATTTTGTTGGGAACTTCGACGACATTACAAACAAGTCAATAAAAGAATGTGCATATTCATTCTTGATATTGGTTGTCTCGATTTTTTATGTAAGCTTAAAATGTTGGCGAATTTGAAGTAAAATGGCCTCCACTTGTATGTCGCTTTTGTAACCAGTAATAATAATTCCGTGCAAGATTTCATAGACAAAATTCTGACCTACATTATTTCTATAAACCCTCTTCTGCATGCAGGTGCTATTTAAATTTTCATTTCGATAGCAGAAAATTGAGATATTTGCTATTTTTCCGAATCGCTGCTGCCAAATTGTCTAGTTTCGCGATAAAAAGATACAGCGAAATCAATTTTTTTTTCGAACCATTTTACCTCGTTTCGGCTTTTGCTTTGTAGTACACACTTCTAAATTGATATAGTGATTCTATATTTTAAGCTGCTTCATACTGTGTTTTTCTTACCTCTGATTGTCGCTGCTCAAGGCCAAAATTCGAAATTTTTTGGACAGAAGTGACACTCTCATTTCTTTTTAAAACACGTTGTTTACGACATTGTTACGACGGGCTGTATTTGCCAAGTGGTGTTGCCGAGGGCAAGTGGTGTTGCCGAGTTTGGATTTTAAAATATTTAGGTATTTTCTAGCTTAAAATCCAGCGCCAATGCTGCGCTTGCAACAGGTAGATATTTAGAAATCCATTTAAGGTATGGGTATGGGTATGGAAAGGTATGGAAATTGGGGATCCCAAAAAATTGGCATATGCCTATATATAGGCTATATGCAAAGGGATGGGGCATTTTTGGCAGGCCAAGGGGAGGGGGCCACAAAATTTGGCAGTCCAGGGGGTGCGGACAAGCGATTTTCGGCTGGCGAGACGGGAGGCAAGCGATTTTTAGCGAGTCGCTTGGAAATTTTGGCTTATAATTAGTAGGCTAATACCGGTACTGATTGCACAGCCTTTCGAGAAAGCAATTTTTGGCAAGCCGGGCCGGGGAGGGAATAAAATTAAATTTTGGCAGGTCGAAAGGAAGAATGACTTTACCTAGCACACATTAAAGGGGCATTTCGTGATCCACAGCCTCATACAACCCCATAGGCCTACGTCCTTTCTCACAAGTTAAGATTTTTATACCAGTCATCCCGCTCTGGCCACATGTTTAGGCATTTTCACGCAGATCAATTCATTAAGCAATGGAAAATATTGCCAAATTTGAATTTCGTTTTAAAAGCCTACTCCCCATTAAAAAAACCCACTAATTTTGGGGGATTAAAAAAGTTCTATAAAATGAAACAAAAGGCTGCCTCAATCCTAATTATTCATTTAATAGGCCAGGCCTTCATTTCTGAAAATAGCGGGAGCTCAGTTAGTCACTCTCCTATGTGTAGGCCTACTGAGGAGCTTGACAAGGAGCTCAATTATATAATCAATATTAAACCATAGGATTTTCAAGAAGTGAGCAGCTCAATAAATGCCATTAGTAAAATTATTGGGCCTACGATTTTTATATTTTATTTGACTGTGATCCGTTTTTCTATAGGCTATATACATGCCTACACTTAGGCCTACCTTTAAAATTTCTAAAATTGGCGGAATTGAACAAGCTCTAAATTTCTCACACGTCCAGCATAACCAAGGGCAACGGGGCGCCTAGCTATGGCCATATCCGTAGTGGCGGAACCAGAATTTTTTCGGGCATGGGGCCGGGGAAGTGAATTTGAGACGGGGCACTTATTGCACTTGAAATTGCCGCATAAAAAGTGGAAAATTACATAATTGTGGGGATTTTGCCTAAAACTGGATGAGAAAGAAAAAATATTGGGGAAATACTGCCCCCCCCCTAGCGGGCGCCACTGCATATCCATCCATGATGCTAGAATGACGGAAGTTCTGGCGCTGAAATTCAATTTCAATATCACGAAGTTTTTATCAGGGATTTTACCAAGGGAAGGCGATAGTGTAGGATTTTGCTGATATACCAGGCAACACGAGAAAGGTGTGGCTAAATAAGGGAGTGTTCATTATAAATATTTTCCATTATCATACTTTTCACATGGTCACATTATTTTCTGTTGAAAGAGAAAGCACATATGTCTCTGATTAGCTCGGGATTAGCTACTGCTGGCTGCATGTGCTGGTCTGTTGTTGTCAGTGGAAATGGGAAATTTATGAATGAACATCATCACGCAGCGGCGTAGCTGATTTTTTTCCAGGAGGGCAAGACTGTAGGCCCTATGGGCGGGGCCCAAATCCACCAAATTTCCCACTGGGGCGGGGGCCCAAATAGACAATTTTGCCAGGCTTATCATAATCGTGATATGGTAGGCCTATTGAGCTGTATTGCATATCGTTTGGATTCCCCATCTCTCTGCCCCTCCTCTCACCCTCTCCTCTTTTTTCCTCTTTCCCCCCCTTTCCTCTTTTTTTCCTTGCACTGGGGGGCGGGGGCCCAAATAGGCAATTTTTGCAATTGCCCCCCCCCCCGGCAGCTACGCTACTGTCATCACGGTAGACACACGCTGTAGGCCTACAAGCAGGGCTGTCAACTCTCACGCATTGGCCGTGAGTCTCACGCATTGGGTCACTTTCTCACGGTCTCACGCCAAGGTAGTATAATCTCACGCCTAGGTAATAAATCTCAAGCAAAAAGCTGGAAAATGAGTAAAATCTCACGATCGTCCTGAATAATTTGTTGCTCCCCCCCCCACCCCCCCACCCCTTTTCACATTCCCGGCGCCGTGGCTCAAATATTAATGGTTCAAAATGAACATTGAGTCGGCAAATCCTGCACGCCTAGCTCTTTATACAGACAAATATAGTAGGCCTATCAAAATGTTGTATTTTTATATTTTCTGGTGGACTCATGGAGAATATCATGTCATGTAGGTCCCGGCGCTGGGTGGGGGTCTCAAGGCATTTTGGTAGGCCTACCCATGCTTGATTCCGGGAGGTTTTTTAGCAGGCCCGACCATTTTTTAAAATAAAAACACCTCGGGCGGGTCTCTTCAAAACATTTGTACCGCGGGGATCAAAGTCATCCAAATTTGGCCTAATTTGACGCTTTTTTAAGGGCACTTTTGCCAAAATGCGCCCAAAAGTTGGTCCTCGCTGTAAACCCACCCATCATAGTCGTTGAAAAGGTAGGCCTACCCCAAAACTGTGGCACATCCGCGAACCCGAGGGAGAGACCTCCATGGTAAAAACACACCTCTAGCGGGACCAGATTTATAATTTAAAATAGGCCTACATTTTGGAAGCCAGTCATCACGACAAAAGCGGGCCATGGCAGTGTTAATGGTATTAACACTTTGATTTTAGGCTTAAATAACGAGTGTAGGCCTATAAATTACAAATTTGCACACACCGGGGAACCTTCTCAAGCTGGTTTGGGTAAGGATGTGAGGCTGTGACTCCGAAAAACTACGGTACGATTTTAAACCAAATTTGAAGAAAGCAGACCCAAAATTGTATCAACTTTTGGACTGAAAGTTTTCGCAAATTTTTACTTTTTCGAGAAAATTATTGAAAATACCCTTCTTGAACCTAATTTTCATGACACTGAGGGTCAATAAAATCATGGCTAAAAATACAACAGAGTCTAAACTAAATGGCTGAAAATGCACCCCAAATCTGCCGCACATCCCAACGACACATTTCACCTTATAGATTTTGAAAATTGTCGCAATAAAATAGGCCCGAACTTATCCCAAATTATCCCCCGAAAAAATATTTTTTTGCAGGTGAGGTTGGAGTCTTATTATTTTTATTCTCAGAGAGGATATGTGTTGATATTTTTAGCAGGGTACAATTTGTCTTGTTTTTTGACGTTGAAGTTCCAGATTCTTTTTTTATATGTTATTATTCATTTATTTATTTATACCCGGATTTATACCCTGTACGTGGGGAAAAGTACACACGGCAGCTACAGAGAAACCACGAAAAACTCCTGTGAAGTGCATGAAAATGCCCCGAAAATGTGCCAACCGAAACACCAGAACAGGAAGATAAAAAAAAAAACAAAACCAAAAACCCAGGAAATTTCCCGAAATAAGTTCCAAATTATTTGTCCCCCACTAAAATATATGAACACTCCCTTATGAAGTCTGCCCTCTTCCGGCTATTCTGGTAGTAGGCGTTGACAATTACCTTCATATTTTTGAAGCATGTTTGAACCCGATTTGTTCTCTATTCACATTTTTAACGGTGCAAGTAACATTTCAAGACCTCTATTTGTGACAGGTATTTATTATCTTGCTAGAGATGTGCCTAAAGTTGAAATTCAATATTTCGGATCGCAAAGATCGAGAGATATAAAGTTGTTGAATATCAGTTTAACACCATGGATCATATGGGCGTCTTATATGAACGATTACGATAACTAGGCAAAAATGGCTGGGATACAGGTTGTGTAAATACTACATGAATATTCATGAACTATACAGATTCCATTCTTCTCTAATAATAAAGATGTCAATCACTCTCCCAGACGACAGTTGCTTGGCGCTTGTAAACAAATCGAATAATAGTGCTTGATAACAGCTAAAAAATAGGCTAAAAACACATTTTCACACAATTTTTCCGGATTTTTTTATTTCACATGATAAGTAGACATATTTTCTTACGTATAAGGTAATAATATATTTTTTCTGGAGGTAAAGCCCTTCAACACTTTGTTTAACCTTAAAATGGCCATTTCGTTTCAAGTGAGTTTCGTGGGAGTGAAGTGGTTCCATTATTATGTGAAGGTGTCCTAAGATGTTTCTAACTTCAATTCTTTAGTTTCCTAGGGGTAAGTAACAGACAAACATGACAAAGGAGTAGTAGGGGATTTATCTTAGGTTGATTTTTCCATCTTAGGACCTTTTTTGCATTGTGGTGAGGTTTTTTGTCATCTACTGCATCTGCCTCACTATTTCATTCGCCATAGAAGAAGTGATTTAACAGGATTAATTATTATAGCGATGTGTGTCTACAGTATTCACAAACATAATTGGATGCATTGCCCTGCACTAGACATCATAACAACTGTTCCTAAATTATTAAAGAACAAGGATAAAGATCTGGATCATAATTCTGTAGAAATTTGTATGATAATCTTTGCTTATACTCATACTCAAGTGATGAGTGCAGCCTGCTTGTAGTGCTGGGCGGGGGAACCATAAGGTTGTGTAGACACATCGCTGTGTTGAATCTCTTACATCACTACTTCTACAGCGAATACACTTCATGAATTTGATTTCTGTAGTTCAAGTACTGCTGCATGTTTTCATGTATATTGCTAACATAACTATCCAGGTCAAACCTTATTACAAACCTAATTTATATCAATGTGATTTTCTCTGCAGGATGTCTAAGTGTCTTGCTCAACGATCTGATCTATCTTGTTGGGGGTCGAACCAAAGATGTTCATGTATACGACCCAGCTGCAGACAAGACATTGCAAGTGGCACCTTTAAACTGCATACATATGTGTACAGGAATCACTGTAATGGAAGGCAAGTGACAGTTTTATTTTCTATACAGGGAGTGTTTCAAATGGGGTCATCCATTCAGGTAACCCAATTTGAAGTCCACAATCCGTGTGTGGAAGATTACGGTTATGTCTTCCATAGGGGTGTGTGGATATCAGCTGCAATAGCCCATTGCCACCTGCCTATCATCTGTGAATGATGGAAAAAACAAAAATTCCTATCCTTTACTCTCTAAATATAAAAGATAACCACTTGCAAAATTTAGCTTAAAAGTCACTCTGTAGTGAGCATGTATATATTTTGACAAGGTGTTGTGTAGTAATTTTGTATTTTTATATTTAACTTGGGTGAATTCAATGTCAGACACTATTCTCCCATGATGCCCAGGGTAGGGTGTACAGATAGCCAGGGGTTACCAAATGGGAACTGGCTGTGAGATATTTTTAAACCACTCCATCTGCCCCATGCAGTGATGGAGCGAGTGGATAATATTTTTTGTGAATATTTGCATCCACTGGGAATTTAACCAGGGCCTCTAGCAACCGAGACTATTATGTATTCAATTTATCTTAGACACACAGTTAAAATTGTTCATTTGAAAAATGTGGTCATGGGATATCATGAAAATTTGATCATGCTCTCAGGTATCATGAAAGAAAAGTATTTTCATGGGGCTGGACCTATTTTGTTCGGGTAACAGAGTGAAAATTAAATAGGATTGAAGGAAGGAAAAAAATTATTTGATGAACATATTTTAGGCATTGAATTCCACTTCAAAATTTCAATCGGAAACTTGTGACAATAGATGAAAAGTATTTATTTTAGAAATTCACCAGGTATCAGAGTCCGGTTCAAACCATAATTTTTCCCACACAAATTTCAAATGTATTAGCAATTTTATCACAGTAGATTTTGATTAAAATTCTCATCACTGTCACACCCATGATAATAATTCTTTCCTCATTTATTTCACAGGTAAAATCTATATCATTGGTGGTGATAACTTGAAAGACCGCTCATGGGATGTTGTTGAATGCTACGATCCAAGCACTAATACATGGACCGAAGAAGGCAATATGCCACTATCGCTATACTGGCATGGTGTGGTTAGTTTGGTCAAAGATGTGCGTCTCTTAGAATGGCCTAGAGATTGGCCAAAGGACATGAGTGCTGGACCATTTATGTTGTATCGAGGTTATGGGGAAAGAGATGTTAGCTTTGATCCAAGGTAATCGCTCTACTGGCATGATGTGGTTAGTTTGGTCAAAGATGTGCGTCTCTTAGAATGGCCTAGAGATTGGCCAAAGGATATGAGTGCTGGCCCATTTATGTTATATCGAGGTTATGGGGAAAGAGATGTTAGCTTTGATCCAAGGTAATCGCTCTACTGGCATGATGTGGTTAGTTTGGTCAAGGATGTGCGTCTCTTAGAATGGCCTAGAGATTGGCCAAAGGATATGAGTGCTGGCCCATTTATGTTATATCGAGGTTATGGGGAAAGAGATGTTAGCTTTGATCCAAGGTAATTGCTCTGCTGGCATGGTTGACCAGTTAGTTTGGTCAAAGATGCATGTCTCTTGGAATTGCCTAGAGATTGGCCAAAGGACATGAGTGCTGGACCATTTATGTTGTATGGAGGTTATGGGGAAGGAGATGTTAGCTTTGATCCAAGGTAATCGCACTACTGGCATGGTGTGACCAGTTAGTTTGGTCATAACATGTGCGTCTCTTAGAATGGCCTATAGATTGGCCAAAGGACATGAGTACTGGACCATTTATGTTGTATCGAGGTTATGGGGAAGGAGATGTTAGCTTTGATCCAAGGTAATGGCTCAACTGGCATGGTGTGGTTAGTTTGGCTAAGGATGTGCGTCTATTAGAATGGCCTAGAGATTGGCCAAAGGACCCGAGTACTGGGCCATTTATGTTGTAAATCGAGGTTACAGGGAAAGAGACGTTAACTTTGATCCACGGTGGAAGAATACAAAGCATGATGAAGGAATGGCCACTATAATCCAAGACAGAATTAGAAAGACTAGTTTGCGCCTGATGTCACTGTCAATCAACTTGCCCACAAACCTTGTTTGGTTAGTTTGCGGCTGATGTCACTGTCAATCAAATTGCCCACAAACCTTGTTTGGTTAGTAGCACATAAAGTTGATTCATCTGATGCTGAACAGAAAACTATTAAGAAGACCTAACTTTTGAGATCGTTTGTATATTTGAAGGTGCAAATTTATTCATAAGGCAAGCTGGTTTACCATCGCTTTCAGAAACAAAATCATCACAACGCTTGCAAGCAAACCATGCTCGAGTGTGATTGACTGATGATGGCAGATTCAAACTACTCTTTTTAATTCTGTCATTGATTATGTCGGGCTAAAGAGAGCATAGACTGGTGCATTTTTGCTCATGTGTTTGCACAGAGAACTTTGTTTTGGTAGCAAGATAGCAGATCTGTGCAAAGGGTCAATGGGGTATATGTACAACAAGCTGGTACATGCACGCAGGAATTAATAATGAGTGTCAACTGATCTTGTTACCGTTAGTTATAAAAATGTAAAGGTGGACATTTTGTGTTAAATTTACTTCATGCTCACTGCATAACCAGGGCTGTCAACATTTTCATCATTTTCATGCATTTGGGCACTCACGCCCTGATGCCAAGGACAACATTTTTTATACCTTCCATACCACTTTTTAGACTCTTGATCACCCTGGCAAAAAACATTAGGGGAAAACAATTAACCATTTTAAGTCGGCAAACAATATTTCCATCCCGGTATGCCGCTGTTTGACAATATCTCACTCAATCAATTCCGAAAAGTTGACAGAAAGTTGACAGCCCTGCATAACTTTTGTTAAGATATAGGCCTAATTGGTATAACTATAAGGCCAAGAAAAAAAATGTTTGCTTGCCATCCTGTGGGATTTTTGGGGTGGGTCAGCAAGTTTTTTTTAATAATTCGCTACTGTATAGGTCTGTAGGCAATGAATATTGGTCATGTGGAAAGATACATTCAATAGATAGATAGAATCAATCAGAACGACTGCATACTTACAGGCATAAGACGCCAAGTTTATTGGAAACATTGATGCATGAATGGATAGTTTAATGTTATAATGAGTTTACAGTTAATGATTTTCTTTGTAAGAAAAATGTTGTTGGCCAAATTTAGCTTTGAAATGAAATTTAGACACAGGAAAAGTAATAAAAACCCATTAAAATAATAAACTAAAAACTAAAAACTAAAAAAAAAAAAAATTTTTTTTAAAGGGCCGACCTGGATTTTGGCCAAATTTGGGTCTGTCAGTGGAGGGCAAGCAAACAATTTTTTTTTGCCCAATAAGGCATTGAATTGTGCTATTCCAGTTGAAATCCATACACCCCCTGTGGAAGACATGACCTAATCTGTCACACAGGGGATATAGATTTTAAATGGAGTTGTCCATTCCATTTAGGTAGCCACATTTGGAATTCACACTCCCTGAGAGGATTAAGATTAAAGATTAAGGATGCCTTTCATAGGGGTGTATGGGTCTCAACTGGAATAACCTATTTCCATGATATCCACTTGTAAAGACTGCTGGAAGTAGTAAATGTTATAAAAACAGTCTGTATCTCTCAGGCTGCCAGTGGAGGCATCACAGGGGGCAAAATGTCCCACAAATTTCAGCTTTATTCCCAGTTTCCACCGGGATTTTCCCCTAGTCAAAACCAACAATAATTGAAAATTCTGCTTTTGGGCAAAAAATGCAAAATTGTCAGATTTCATGTTACTATTTCTGGAAAAAAATCATGATGATGCCACTGCAGCCAATACAGCTGCTGAGCAACATAGACTTATCATGATATGAGAACAAGTTATTTTAAGTAAGCGCAGAACACAGGTATAAATGCACAATTTGCACATGAAATATTATTTATAATTTATTTACAATATAAATCAAAATATTTCATGAAAAGTATGAAAGGCATTAGTGCAATAATTGTAAAAAATAACTGTTTTATTAAATTATTTGAGTAGGTTTCATTCAACATAATCTGAAAATAATAGTATATTAATTTTTGTAATCATTTGTTTGAGAATCTGTGCTGAATGTAACTGTCTCAAAGACAGAATATCTTTGACCAATATTAGTGAAATTGTTTTGTGAGAGCACATGTATAGTAGATGTAATTTATAACCTGAAACCATCACCAGCAATATGAGAATGTTGAAAGTTCATATAAAGCTGACACCATTTCAGCATTATTTCTTTTTCAGATCCAATTAAAATGATACTACTCACTCAGAAATATTTCAATTCCTTTCATTAATCTTATTCACACTGGTACTGGTGTTTCTAGATGTTTTTAGAACTGGCAACATTCCTGTCTGGTTTTGACGACGTCACCAAACTCTCTTGTTGCCGAGTATTTGCCTCCTGGTCATAGATTTTGTCCAGTCTGTAGGCCCCCTCATCCTAGAAACACCAGTACCAGGGTGAACAAGATTCCTGAAAAGAATTGAAATATTTCTGAGTGAGTAATATGATTTTAATTGGATCTGAAAAAGAACCTTTATCAAATGAACTATGAACCTGAGACAAGAATGTTGATATTCCCAAAGTTTGGTTTGAAAATAAGTTGCATCTGGGATTTCAAAGTGGACTTAATGCTATACTAATTTTCCACAAAATTTGGACCCATTACTACACCAGAAGTTTACAAAATTTTAAGCCAAATATATGTGTATCCTTAGTGTAAAAGAGCACAAAATTAGCCTAGTACAAAAATCTTCTATTGAAGGATTATTATGTAATAGGTGTATTATGTAAGCTGATATTCCCCCAATGTAGTCTTTACACTAGTGTAACTCATGAATATTTGACACCAAGGATACACCTAAAATCGCCAGAGTTTATAAAACTTTTCCATAAGTTTTTGGTAAATGTCAAAAAGTGTGCATACAGTGAGGCAAAATTAGGTATATCTGTAATGAAATACAGCAATTATGCTTTTAAATAAGCTCTCGTCAGTAACGAACCTGATATGTGATCAAAATGCAGCAGTGGTACTGGTTAAAACACCTACCGGTAAGCTTTTAGCTTTCATTTGAGATTAAAATAAGGTTTTGATGTACCACATTTAAAAAGATGGCAGTATTTACCAACAATAATGATTTGTTAGTTGTTACCACATTTGATTTATTTATATTTATTTGAATTTTTAGTTTACAGGGTACTCAAGGTAGTCCCATCAGTACAAGACACTGCTATCCAGGGGGGGCTGTTACACAATCATTATGTGTTTAAATCACTTAGAGGTACAAAAGCACCTCATGCTATTAAAATAGATCATTTGGACAGTCTTGTAAGTATAGTGTTTTGAAAATCAACAAATAAACGTTATTGTGTGCTGTTTATTGCAATTAAAAAAAATCTTAACAAGATATCACATGACTGTAGATTTTCATCTCTGGGTACTTTAATATTTTGGTAATTGCAACAGTTTGCCTTTTGGCCTTCCGGACACACACATTTCAAAACTTCAAAGCGTACAGAACTCTGCTGCAAGCCCTGCTGCAAGACTTGCTGCTCGCTCAAAATCTACCTCCATCATCACATCGCTGTTATCTTCTGAGACTAGTAATCCAACATGATTGGTTTACTAGTCTCAGGTTATCTTGCGTGCCAGGAAATTGAAATCACCCATGATTATACTCTTAAATCTTGGCTACAAAATAAAAGGTATTTAATTAAAATGTGATTTTTGTTTTTTAAGATGTTTCGGTTAAAGTGAATACATAATACTGCGCCAGAAAAGTATTCTTACACTTGGAAAAATAATCACAATTTCAAAACTGAACCATATTGGGGGTGAATTTGTAATAGATGCACTATCTAATCCTGCGCATTATGACACCACATTGAATCCAATGTGACCTAAAGAAGTAAAGTCACAAGCAATTGAATAGACGAAGGTCCAGTTTTAAAAGAAGTGACAAACTTGCCTATTGTTACAAGGCGCAAAAAGATTCCAACAAACGCAACCAAGAAACAACCCAGTTTCTTCAATAAAGCTTTATTTAAAGCAGTATTCATTTCAGTTTTTGCTTCTCTGTAATTTTCATAACTTCCATTTGATTTGTCAGCTCTTTTGTTTTGTTTGTTTTAAATTAAAGGCACGCACAAATTAGACATTTACTACTCTCAAACCACATCTCTAATCCGTGGAGTTTTGAATAGGCCAGTTTGTCACTTTTAAAACTGGAACCTTCGTCTAATCAAGTGCTTCTTGAAGTCACATTTATTTCAATGGGGGTGTCATAATGCGCAGGATTAGATAGTGCATCTATTAAAAAAACAAATTTACCTCAACATGGTTCAGTTTTAAAATTGTGATTATTTTTCCAAGTTTGCTCGAGCCCCAAACAGGTCGCTTATAAACTTTGATACCAATCAAGGACAATTCCTCTAAATCCGTAGTATTCTAGCTTGTGTGATAATATTTTATGGTAATTGGTCATAAGAAACTTATTCTATGGGACACCTTGCAGTTGTCCATTTCAGTGGTTTAGAGAAAGTAGTCAAATGGTCATTCATACTCAGCTACACTCAGCACAGTGTTGCTCACTATGTAGCCTTTCCGCCCAAGGTTAGAACCACCCGACCGTGAGCTGCTATATCTAAAGAGGATGGTCTTACGCCCAACCCTGTCTTAGATGCAAAATTATGGTGATGGGTTGAATCAATCAAAGGGCGAGCTTGCCTGTTCATATTCATAAGTCTCCACAATTTTTTCCTTTTGCCCATTGATTGATGACATATTGGCCTTATAGGAACCAAAAGTGCCATTACTAATCTTGAAAAATAAATCCAGGACGTGTGATAGTAAATGTGATATCAAAACCCAATGTTACCTACGAATACCACTAGGATGCTTTCACTATCGTAATACTAATATGGAATATTCCTATTAACGCTTTTTTCGTGTAATGTAGACCACAGGGTGTCAGGAAAATGCTAGCTCAACCAGAAAATATTTGTTTTTATTTTTATAACGCGATCAATATGATCTTAGTCAATTTATGCTAGTTTATTTTGAAAATGAAGTTTAGGTAAGTTTCTGTATTTTATTTATCAAATGAGTATGAATCAATTTACACATTGTATAAGAACGAGTAGGATATATGTTTTCAAGAATATTAGGAATTATACGCATACACCTAACGCTTTATACAATGAAAAGGTGAAGAACCCCGGGTATTCGTAGGTAACATGAGCGATTTAACAATATCTATATTGAGTTTAGAGGTTTAAATTTTGCTATTATGGTAATGAATTAATAAAATGGTAGTTTTAGATCTCTTTCAGATGGTACGTCCAAATGAATAAATGCTATTACCTTAGATCAAAATTTTTTGATGCTTTTAGCAAGATTTTGACCACTTCATTTTGATATACAAGTAGTTAAACAGCAATTTTACATAATAAATAATTGTTGAATGAATCCATATATGGGTAATAATAGTGTCCTGGGGTACCGCTTAAAGTTTTTGACAATTAATTTCCATTGGTAGGGACACTTCATTACACATGTCATGTATTTATGCTGTATTCGTAAGTAACTTTTCAGTATTTGTAGGTAATTAGACTGCGGAACTCAGTCCTCAATGATAGTCAGTCATTTATCTTTTGGTCGTAATATGACTATCATTTGAGGGACTGAGTTGTTATAATATATCTTCCGAGGTGCAATTTCAGACAATAGCTGGGGATTAGTGGGGCAGAGGTTATCTATTGAATCCTTTCATGACCACTGAAGCATAGTCAAGTCTGCCATGGACACTCGGCACAAATTGAAAGACCATGTGAACTCTCGACAAAAGAATGCATGCATGTCAGGTCATCGACACCAATTTGGTGTTTGTTATGACACCAATTTGGTGTTTGTTATGCACCTCGAAATATGTACCTTAAAGTCTGTGTCTAGTGACGGCCATGATGGCAGTTTACAAATGCCATAGAGACCCGTAGCATTCAAAATCATGAGCAAACGTACAGCAACTGCTACAGTTAATCTCAGTGAGAATTTGTTCTCATAATTGTGGCCAGGCATGATGAAAATGATAATGGAAACTATAATAATAAAGGATTGGTCTCACCCAACTGTTGGACGTAGGATGAAGTCATCAAGAGTCACAGATCAGTTTTCCCGCTCATTTGGTCAGCGGCCATCTTGAATATGATTCCAATGGGAAATACCACACTGGCTGTTGAATTCAGCATCCACACAGAGATGTCCAATTGATGAAAGTTAATCTTCAAATTTTCTCAAAAAGCATATCTCCAAAAAAGTCATCAGAACTTCTTGGTATAATCCAGGAGTATTAAGCAGGTATTTGGTGAAGAATGGAGGCTTGGAATGACTATTGTTGCACACAATAAAGATCGAAATTGAGAGAGCTGCACAGACACGTCCATCCAGCTTCACATGCAACAAAAGCATGATAAGTTTACGTGGTGAACTATGAGTAAGCTTAAAAAGTGCTGGATTCAATGTAGGCCTATTTCAAGAAATTGATTTAAACAGACCCCATCCCCCATGTCAAAAGAAACCTACGCCATCATTAATGTTGCCAAAAGGTGCCGGATTCACTATCATGCTATTAATATGGCTACTTCCAAGAAATGTTTTTCATCCCTATGTCAAAAAGAAATCTAGGCCGAATCAAACTCAAATTGTTTTATTTTCAAAATATGTTTCTACTTTTTATGCCCTTCTGGCTATTAAAATTCCTATTTTCCGTCTTGGAATGCCGAAAGTCATAAAACATATTATAATATTAAAGAGTAGGCATAATAATACTATTAATATGAGTTTCCAACATAATGTTTCTCCTTTTTATGTCGCTCTGTTTAATAGTATAGATTTCAAAAGTTTCGTCTTAGAGATGTGATTAAAATGAAACAGTACAATCATCCGAAAGTTAGCCCTAATTCAAAAGTTAGGCCGAATGATTAAAATAAATGAAACAGTATAATCATCCGAAAGTTAGGCCTAATTCAAAAGTTAGGCCGAATCAAACTCAAATTATTTATTTTCAAAACACATAGGCCTACCTAAAACCACCTTTGTCTCAGCCATTAATTTGTTTGTTACCATTAACGCGTCGGGAAGTTGCTATTAGGCCGAATGATTAAAATGAAACAGTATAATCATCCGAAAGTTAGGCCTAATTCAAAAGTTAGGCCAAATCAAGCTCAAATTATTTATTTTCAAAATATATACCTTAAAACCACATTTGTCTCAACCATTAATTTGTTAGTTCCGTCTTACAGATGTGATATTTTCCGTCTTGGATGAAACTGCAAGTTTTGTTACCATTAGCGCGTCGGGAAGTTGCTACGACATGTGCGTAATTCGCGTATAGCAACGCAGGAACGAACCGTAAATAAGCGGGCCACCATTGGTTGATCTACCGAATAAATCCAAATAATTATTTGTATTTATTAATTTATCTATCTATCTATGCATTTACCATTCATCTGGACATGCTAGAACTTATTTAATCGTCTATTAATTTATAATTTATCTATAATCTCTGAGATGATACCGATGAATCGATCATATAAGTATCGATTATCGGCAAGTTCCTCTTCAAAGTATCGATCAGTTCCTCTTCAAAGTATCGATTATCGGCAAGTTCCTCTTCAAAGTATCGATCAGTTCCTCTTCATAGTATCGATTATCGGCAAGTTCCTCTTTAATAGTATAGATATTTGCTTCTAGCATATGCCTAATTAGAAAGAGTGGGCATGGGCACCCTTTATTACTAAAGTACCAAAAACTTAACAAACCTCGTGACCAGAAGAACCTTTGGAACATTTTGCAGGGGTCAGGTTGAAGGTCATCTGGGGTCAACTCATTTTCTGGACAGCTGTAAAGAGTACGGGACTCAAACTCGGTGACAACAAACCTTATGACCAGGGGAACATTTTTGGAAAAGTTTGCAGGGGTCAGATACCTCCACAACACCATCACGCCCAGCTAGGTTTGTGGTCTATGACCACCATTTGCCTACAGTTGTCTTGATTTTTGTAGGGTATTTAAGTTTAATAAAGTACATTACAACCGTGTAAAAAACAGGATTTTGAAAAATATTGAGGGCGTCCTCCTGAGGGCGACCTTCTCATTGCTGACCAAAAGTCCGGGGGGGCGGATTTTTCAATGCATCACTGCTCTAGCCTTAGTACGGAGTGGAAAAGGCTAGAGTAATTCAGCAACAACAACAAAAATAAATAAATTCATAAAAATAAACAGATAAAAATAAACAGATAAAAAACTTCAATCAATCAATCAATCAATCAATCAATCAATCAATCAATCAATCGATCAATCGATCTATCGATCATATAGACCTCAATGGAAAGTTGTCCTGAACTTGAATTGTACATATTTTTCGCGAATTCATACATGATGAATGTTATTCAAAATTGTTGACCCGTTTTATTCGTTTGCTATTGTCTACTTGCCAGGCGGGCATAGTCGGTCCCCGAGTCGGTCTCGTTAATATAAAAATCAAAATGATCTCTGTGTACACGGAAATATAAAACTCAATCTTTCGACCACCACTCTCGCCGGGTTATCGTGTTTGTAAATCTAGGAGTACACCTGATCTTCCTATGGTCTGAAAATGATGTACAAATTGTAAGTATAATGAATAAGACGGTGTTGAAATGGGTTTTTTATTGGTCTTTATCATCATGCATGTATGTTCGTTTAATACTGTCATATCTACAGTTGAGTTTTATTATGAATTCTTTTGTCTTTGATCTTGGAATGAAAAATATAGAATTATTCACATGATGCTAGCTAGCTAGCTGATATTCACTCAATCTAATTGTGTTTCAATATACGCCAGCATTTAATACTTCGGAAGTCCCGGTCCAGCATTCACTTCAAGCAATTTATTTGCCTTTATATACAAATTAAACTTATACTACTAGTACATGGCGCTATGTGGTGATGTTTGAGTTAGCATTTTGTCTTGCTACATGGAACCAATGATTTTTGGCATCCTTACATCTCAATGATAAAACTAGATTTGGTTCAATTTTTTTCTATGCCCCCAATGCTTCCCACGAGGGGTCGAAGGTCATAATGGGGCCCGTAATGGGGCTTCGTTGCTTGGAATATAAAAGTCAAGTGTACATGTACTAGAGTGCTTAGTTCATGAGTTATCATGGTTATAGAGTAAATTGGGTCACATGTCAAATATCTCGTGCATAGAGGCCACATTTTCAAAATGCACACTTATCGCGTCTTGTCTCAAATTACCCCTCTTGACAAACGAAATAGGAAAATAATTTGTTTGAGAAATGAATAACCTCGGAATCGGATGAAATCACAAATCAGTGGGTCAAAGGATTATGCATGTACATATTTCTATTGGACTTTGCAACGGTAACTCTGAAGGGGGACATGGCACTACAAATTGTTTGAAAATTGTGAATTAAGTATATGTTTGAGATATCTTATGTTAAGGGGAGTAATTTGACACCAATTTCGATGAAATCGGACCATTTTGAAATGTTGACCTTTGTGTATAGTTTTGACATTTGACCTAATAACTCCTGAACTAAGCACCACAAGGAGCGTACAGACCTGAATTATTATTCGAGTTAAATTTTTTTATGTTACACCCTGTATAATTCATACACACCCTGTATAATAAAATTTGATGTTAACGTAGGCCTATTATGTATTCTTATACAGTAGAGTCAGCTTCTCAAGTAATTATGTTTACGGTACTTCGTGTCAATCGGATGTATACAATAAAAGTTATGTTCATTTGAATCAGAATTGGTGACTTTAGGCCTACTCTCAATTTGCAAAGTGTAACTTTTTTGATACCAACAGATGACCTAAAGTCATGTCAAATGCAGTTCCTTCGAAATTCTCAATCATGCACTGTTCACAACTGCGACGTCGCATGCTTCTGACGAGGTATACTTAATTCTTCTTGGTCAACAATGGTCAATGCTCTTCCACTTTCTCAAAAGGATGCAGCGCAAACCCTATAGCAGTATCTATAGGGTTGTGTCAGGTGTAGCGCCGAATCCCAGGATTTCGGTAGAGAGTTCTTCTGCAGAGCTTGAGTTAGGGTTAGGATTAGGGTTTAGGTAGGGTTAGGGTTATGTTTAGGGTTAATGTTAGGTTAAGTTATGGTTAGGGTTAGGGTGGCAATCCTTTGATTTCGGCGCAACACTGGCTTGATGAGCTTAATAGACATCTTCTTAACAGAGTGTCCCATAGGTTCTCTGTTGGGTTCAAGTCTCATCCAGTAATCTATGTAGAATCCTTTGTACATGTATAAGGACTTCTGCAACTTTTGAAATCCGAAGTTTACCATTGAAACGCTTGTAACCTTTTTTCAACAATATCACAGAGCAACAAACGAGGTTGACACGCTGCATTTATAGCAAGTTTATTAATTTGCTTAATACTTGGATTTTAAATCATGGCGACTTTTTCATGTGTAACGATTCCTTTTTTTAACTGTGTACATACAAATAAATAGATAAACAATTAAAATCCATGTAATAAAGAAACAAACAAATAAGTAAATCAACAAATCAATGAATCAATCAGTCAATCAATTAATTAATTAACAAATCGACGAATGAATCAATAAATTAATAAATGGCATAATACTAGAAAGTTGTCTTGAACTTGTACTTGTTTTCGTCCGGGTTTTTTCGCAAATATATGATGAAATTTATTCAAAATTATTGACCCGTTTCATGCATCTGCTAATCATGTTCATTTTATTTACCGTCGCGCGTCATAGCTGTCTTGGTCATATAAATATCAAATCTATGGGTAGGTCCTACATGTGAACTCAACCAGTGTATGGTATAACAGGGGTGCACATGATCTTCCTATGGTGTGAAAATGATGCAAAAAGTGTAAGTATATTATTATGAATAAGACGGTGTTGAAATAGGTTTGTTTAATTGTTTTGTCATCATGCATGGTCGTTTAGGCCTACTGTCTGATCTACAGGTGAGTTTGTATTAATTATGTTCCCTTTGATCTTGAATTGAAAAATATATATAGAATTATTTACATGATACTAATTAGCTGATATTCAATCAACCTCATGGCCTCATTGTGTTTCAATATACACAAGCATTTAATACTTCGGAAGTCCCAGCCTAGGATTTACTTTAAGCAATTTATTTGCCTAAGAAATTTAAAAGGTCGAAAATTAAGTTAACGGCTTGCCAAACAAGCAAAAGCAACCGACCAAATGAACATGCATAATGTTTTATGTGAACCAGGGAATATGTTTAGACGACTATCTAACTCATTACTAACTCGCCTTTATTACTTTCTGGTGTTGAGAAAACAAGACCAACAGCATGCAGCAGCAACAACAGAGATCAATGAATTGATTTAAAATTGAACGTTCTTCCGAAATGAGATAAAGTTTTAAGCAAACATTAGTATTAGAAATCGACAATAAGCTACATGTAACAATTATTCTTCTGTATTTTACGTATTACGTGAAAGAAAATGAAAACATAAACGGAGCGTTAACCTATCATATTTATGTCTTTGTTCACAAACTCTGGACATCCTCATGTTATTAATTTAATCCTCTAGTCGAGCAGATGCCTTTGGTCTTTCCCCATTAGCAGGGCCGGATTTACCATAGGGCCAGATGCGCCCGGGCCCAGGGCCCCCAAACTTTGGGGCCCCCAAAATTGCCCTGTGCAGTATGCATCTTCCATTTTAGCTGAAAAACCATGTTTTGGGCCAAAATAGGGTATAAATATTGCAAAATTTTTGCGCGTTTCGCACGCACTGGCCCATTATATAGCAAAATTCAGCTTCAATTTGGGCTAAAATAGTCTAAGATTGAAATTTTTCACGCGCTTCGCGCGCAAATGTAATAGTATGATCTAAAAACTTGGCCACTAATTAAGTGCACATGCCTTCCTCACGGTGCATTTGGGGGCCTCCAAATTTTGGCCTGGCCCAGGGCCCCCAAAAGGTAAATCCGGCCCTGCCCATTAGTGTAAAGGTTAAGGATGATTAACATTTTCTTCTTTAAAGTTGATGCCTATAAACAAAGATATAATTAACATGATTAGATAGATATCTACCCGATGGCGTCTACATCAACATTACAACACATAAAAAAGTTAAAACATATAAGATAATAATCATCACAAAATAAGTGGAAGTGGAAGTATCCTTCAAAAACATAGGAAATATTTACAGATACTAAATTAACCATGTCATAGGCCTATTATATACATTATAGGTAAGGGAGACAATCCTGTATAAACAGTGATCGGAGTGCCCATCTCTCTTTCATTGGCGATTGGGCCAGACTCCTCCGTGTAATGTTGCTATAGGGGGATCGTTACACCTCCTCTACAGCGAGTCTGTTACCTTTCCAGTATTTCAGAATGCCGGTACCCATTTAAACACCTGTGGAGAGGAGAAATCGAGATAAAGTGCCTTACTCAAGGGCACAACACGATGGCGTCGCCGGGGCTCGAACCCACAACCTTGCGATTATGAGTCAGTACCCGTTCCGCTAGGCCACCGTGCATATAAATAGGCCATTCATGAATAGGTGTCAACTTCATAATGATAATGTAGGGCATATTTAATGTATTCAATATTAATATTGCTCTTAGGGACCGTTCACAAACATTTGTTGGGGGGGCTTAAAAGTTTCGACCCTCCTAAGGGGGGGGCTGAAAATAACGACCATAAATATTCATGAGAAATTGATTTTATATGCTTTTCTATGGGGTTGACCCATTATTTTCATGTCAAAAAAAAAGAAGAAAAAGAAAAGGGGGGGAGGGCCTGAAATGTTTGAGCTGGGGAATTTTTGCGATGAATTTTATTTACATCAGCCCCCCCCCCCCAACAAGTGGTTGTGAACGGTCCCTTACTAGAATGTGTAATAATGGTAAAGCTTTCTTTTTGGACATCCTGTTCATACCAAAGAATACTGTCAGCATGTAAGTTGTTAAGTGTCCCTATAAGAATTTTGTAAATTGTAATTTAAGTTTTAGGTTAAACTGAGTCACATAAACTACTGGTTTCACATAAACTTGTGCAAAGTAGAGTAAATGACCGATGATAAATTGCAGTCAAGCAAAATAAATAAATGAAGATAAATAAATAAATAAATAAAGAAATAAATAAATAAATAAATAAATTAATTAATTAAAATAAATTAATTAATTAAAATAAATTAATTTTAGGTTAAACTGAGTCACATAAACTACTGGTTTCACATAAACTTGTGCAAAGTAGAGTAAATGACCGATGATAAATTGCAGTCAAGCAAAATAAATAAATGAAGAAATAAATAAATAAATAAATAAATAAATTTAAAAAAATAAATAATAATAATAAATAAATAAATAATAAATAAATAATAAATAAATAAATAAATAAATAAATAAATAAATAAATAAATAAATAAATAAATAAATAAATAAATAAATAAATGCCATGATTTTAATAATTAAATATACTGACACAATACAACTAAACCAATGGCTTTATTTGGTAGCACGTAGGCCTATTGGCAACACTTTGGATTTAATACAATCATGTAATGACAGTCCAGCGGCCAGTTGCCTGATGAAGTCTGATATCATCAGACGCAACGTAGCAACTTGTAAGGCCCTTCACAATTAATTCTTAGTTTCCTGTTTCATGGTTGAAAACCAGGGATGAGGCGACTTTTAATTATTAATTATTAATTATCTTTTATTTTCTTTATTTTAAAATAAGTGGTCGCAACCTACATCAAGCCATTTTGACAAGGAGCATGCATTTAATTATTTTACTACTATGTTTGATTTTATACATAAGTAATGGTACAATTAGGTTCTATGTTTATTCATCATTTAGATGATATGATCAAAGTCAGAAAGTAGCAAATGGTAGTCATTAAAAGTTATTTTTAAAGAGAAAATCCAAAATATAAATAAAATAATTAAATATTTTGCAATTCTCTACTTTGGACGCGGGCGGGAAACAGGAAACTAAGAATCAATTGTAATTGGCCTAAAAGTAAGTTCGAGTAAAAGATTTAATTAAAAACTATGTGACTTAACAACTGGAAGACTGAAAACATTCACTATTTTTACATTGAATTTAAGTTCAAGGACATTGTTCAGTCCGTGAACTTAAAAGTGAATAGGCCTATTACGTGAGTAGGTTGAAGGTGACGTCAATTCTATTCAAGCTTCTTTTGAGGAAGTGATTTTGTTTATGAATTTGAACAAAAGAAAGAAAAAAGGGATATTAGGGGAATATTCAACTAAAATCCCGAATTTAATTTTGTTTATACAGACTTGACATTTGATATGGAATATTTTTTCGCAAAATTCCCAGACTGGTCTGGAAGGGATCTGCATAAACCGCAGGTGTGTCTGGCCATGGTGTAAAATAATTGTTTGATAGAAATGTGCTTTCCATAAGTTTACATTATGGTTCTTCATAATGTAGCGAATATGTCTAAAATGGCGGATTTAGGGAGGCTGGATTTGAGCTTTGTGAGGACACAATTTCGGACTTTATGCAACATTGTTATTTTATTATCAAATTTATAGGGGTTTTAAGTTGATATTTCTTAAAGTCAGCAATTGGCATTCATCACAGCTGAAATACACTTGGAATGTACCAAATTTTTAAACAAGAGAGGAGCTTAAAATAGAGCTTTTAAAAGTGGTACGTACTCAGAAAGTTTGAATGGTCCCCAAGGGGTCAAATGTTATAAATTGACGTTGCAAAAACAACTGCGCGGATTCATGATTGTCCAGTGAACTCACACTGTTTCGTTCAGGCGGCGGATGACATGATCGAGCCGGCAACTCGTGAAACCGCCCGGCCGTATGGCATTTTCCATATACTCAGTTAGTTTTGTGGGGTTCATTATCGAACCCCAACGGTTTTAGCTTGTATTTATATTATTTATCAACATAGGCCTATTTGTTTGTGATATTTCAAGCGTTTTAAAATGTCAAAATAATCCCATTCAATTACACGGTTGACGATGAAAATTTACTGAATTTAGGGAATGCATGTCATACACCACCTGGTTTCGTTGTAGAGTAAGCTTATAAAATAACACTTGGCCCCAGGGGACCATTCAAACTTTCCGAGTGCATACCACTTTTAAGAGCCAAAAATGTTTTAAAGCTCCTCCCACTTTCAAAACTGGTAGATTACAAGTGCAATTCAGTTCTGACGAACACTTATTGGCATTTAGGTTAAAGGCCCTTTCAGTGATTTCACAGGAACATTAAAAAAAATGGAAATTTGTCAGAGTTGCTTAGAAATAAAGAATAAGTCTACAGAATTTCATTAAACCACTTTTCCCCTGAATACATCGACAAATTAGTCAAAAAACAGAAGTTTTAGAAAGGTTTTCTACTTCAACTCAGATCGACTCGAGAAAATCGAGATTTTCGTACAGTGCGCCACCAATCGACTGGAAAAACTTCCTAGTCCAGTGTTTCTAACACGGGGAAGTAGAGTCTAAATTGATTTAAAACAGACGCTTAATTTTTGTAGTAGAAAACAAAATAAGCAATTAAAGGTCACCGAGGCAAACTAACGGTCAATTCAAATATGAAAAACAGTTAAAATTGTGTATTTTGTTTAAAATAGTAGCTACTGATGTTATAAGTAGTAGAAACAATACGCAACGCGTGTTGGTACGTGGAGAGTGAGCTTCTTTCGATCTCGAGTTGGACTTTTTGTACTGTCAGTATCAAAAGTCCAGAATCATGCAAATGCTTTATTTTGTCTAAAATACACGGCTTTCGACCGAACCACTAGCAGGCTATGTTAGCACATCTATGCCAATTACAAAGGTACCAAAATCTGAATTTTGATGATTTTTACGATCGTCCGGATGAGCAAATCACTGAATGGGCCTTTAAGCATGATGCAGTCATGTCTACAGTAGAATTCAACTCGACCTTTGCAGGACTTAAACCCCATTAAAAGCTATTAAACCAAGATAACACTCATTGAAAACAGCTCAACTGATTAAATCATATCTTCTCTGGTTAAATACACACACCATGTTTCTGCTTTACACGTACAATGGAGCAATGCGCTGGGATTATACTTTCAGTTGGGTGAACGATTATAAAGCGAGCGCTAGAGAACAATTCTGTGTGGTCTTTGTTTACGAAATGAGACAATACGTGCTTATTGTTAACCAGCGTTCTTGAAAATGAGAAACATGGTGGTTTGCAGACTTAACACGGTTTGGAAATAATTTCTTCATATTTTTTGGTGTTATCTGTCGTTTACATATCCTTCCTAAAACACCAAAGTACGCATATTTCCAAACATTTAAATTAGCTAAAAATTTAGGACATGTTACAAAACTATATTTTCTAGAATTTTAGAAGAGTACTTTTAATATTGGCCGGTTATTTTTCACACAGCGACGTTAACTAGGCAATGTACTATTACCTATAACATTAACTAAACACCAAAGTACGCATATTTCCAAACATCTAAATTAGCTAAAAATTTAGGACATGTTACAAAACTATTTTTTCCAGAACTTTAGAAGAGTACTTTTAATATTGGCCGGTTATTTTTCACACAGCGACGTTAACTAGGCATATCCCCATACTTTTAACGTAGGCTATTTGTAGAGGTCACGCGTCAATGGGAAAGAGCACTGTGTATTGTGTATAGGAAAACGGACAGTAACTGCAGTATGGTAAATGTCGCCTCAAACCTCAATAAATTTGATATTAAAATATCAGAATAATGCTGCTCAAACACAGAAATTTTACGCCCACAAAAATCAAATTTAGTCTCCTTAAAATTTTAGGCTCATTTACTACATTATGAGCGCCATAATGTAAACTAATTGAAAGCATATTTTCTGTCAAGCAATTATTGTACACCATCTCCCGACACACCCCAAATAATATTTAGCCCGTACGGTTTATGCAGACCCACGCAGACCAGTCTTGGAATTTTGCGACAAAATATTCCATATTAAATGTCAAGTATGTATACTAGACTTTGGTAGAGATACAGTTGGGTGATTGTTGAACATATAAAATGCAAGGTAGAAAATAAATAAATAAATAAATAAATAAATAAATAAATAGATAAATAAATAAATAAATAAATAGATAAATAAATAAATAAATAAATAAATAAATAAAAATAAATAAGCTTAAAAATAAATTTAGCTCTAATTACGAAATATTTTGTTCAAACCCCATTGGCCAAGGATGGGGGGGGGGGTGTTTGGGCCCCCCTTTTATTAAAAAAAAACATGTTGTATTTATGCTGGTGTTTTAACAAGTCAGGTCACTTACTCGGATTGTAGTCGACTCGACCGAGTCACCCTTTTTGGTGACTTGACTTGTGAGTCGAGTCACTGTAAGTTTTTTACTTTTTGTGGCGCCCTCTACGGAGGCGCCACAATATATATGCATGACTTTGTGAAAAGCTTCTAATTTCACTCTTGCTAGATTGACTTCGCAATTGTTTTGCTAAAATTATGCCCAGCTCAGAAATAAAACCACAATTTGCTTGGATTTTATTTTATTATTGTTTTCTGATATGCACGGGATAAAATGGTGAGCGTAGGCCTATATTCTTTGTTTAAAATACAAAATTAGGATTTATAAAAACACCAAATAAATCCTGACCTTTGTATGAGTTCAACCAGTTTACCGTGTGCCTTAGAACCCGATAGACGGTGACATTTGACCATACACTAGGATCCACAACATGCTCATCTATCATGGGAACAGTTCTTAAACCCTAATACATTTTGTATATACATTCATCCTTTGTACACAAACTCATACTCTGCAACTTGAGGTCAAATTTTGCACTATGATTATGTAATTGAGGTTATTGGACTATGCCATTGGGATGAGACTCTTGTGGTCCATAGTGATAAGATCAATTAACGAGGCCTATTAAACTGATGGCTTTTGTTTGCTAATTACCATAGAATCTATATAGCGGTTATTGCCAAAGTTACAATATGGTGGCACAATTGGGCGGCAAACTGCATGCAAACAACACGACATATTAATTATACATGTTCTACATTGTTGTATTTTAAAACACTGACGACCAAAATGTACGTTAATGCCATGATTGGATCATGGAGGTAGTACTAGCTACTACCTCCATGATTGGATTAAGTAAATAACTAAATCCTGTTATCTACCCAGCAATGTTTGCTTATCTTAACTAGAGCGGTTACCGCACCATAGCTGAACCATGGGGCTTTGGCAGTATACCGGTATTGTGGTACATGTATATATCACCCCTTTATGACCCCTTAATGACCTTAAATGAATATTAAATTATTTTAAACATGTTTAGAATGTCATAAGGATCATTGCATTTAAATTTCAGCTCAATTGAAGTTTTGAAAACTTGACCTTTGACCCCTTTATTGACCCCTTAATGACCTTAAATGAATTTTAAAATATTTTAAACATGTTTAGAATGTCTTAAAGATCATTGCATTTAAATATCAGCTCAATTGGAGCATTTTTGGAAACTTGACCTTTGACCCCTTTATGACCTTTAATGAATATTAAAATATTTTAAACATGTTTAGAATGTCATATTCTTTACTTCTTTCTCTTTCATTTGACACCACTTGGGGGTTCATACCTTCGTGGCATTTAAAGATATGTCCATTTTAGACCAAATGGTTGGTAAGTAAGTAAGCAAGTAAGTAAGGGACATACACTAATATAGGCTGATACCATTTCATGGTTCAGCAATAAACTGTAGTGTAAAATGGTTCAAGACAGAAAAGGCAAACAGACAGAAATTTAGAGTTTTAAATTAGAGAGTTGACAGGAAGTTGTAAGAGTTAAATTGTTATGGATATGATTGGTGTAAGCGCGAAAATGTTGAATGTCAGATCAAAGTCATCCGAGGTGAATTAAGTAATGTCAATCACAAATTGTTACAGGTCATTTGAGGTGGACTATGTTTATATTTGGATTGTCAGAACACCTTCCCCAATCAAACACATTTCTCTTGCATTTGATCATCTTCTACTCTTCCCTAGAAAAATCATTATAATACAAAATCTACACACCATGGAATTCACCATATCACGTCCAAGTTCACATTGGGCGCCACATTCCTTTTTTAAAGGAATTTTTATTTAATAGTTTTTTGACTTGAATTGACTTGACCAATGTTTTGACTTGACTTACTTAACAAGGTGTCTGACTTGACTTGACTTGGATAATATTCACAAATGACAATTATATAGGCCTTATGACTATCATGCAGCAGAATTTGAATTTGTGACATATACATGCATGCTAATAATGCCACGTTGTACACCTATATATGTTTCAGATGGACATTTTTTTGTTTGAAAAGACCATACATACCAGTGACAAACCCCGGGTGACAAACAATCACACATTATACATTAAAATAATTTGTATAGCTCTTTCCGAAAACTAGTACCCTGCAATATGTACTTTCTCAATTTTATTACATACTTCAATGGGGATCTTTTTTAATGGACTTTTTCATTTTACATGTAAAGTCTAGGCACTATAACTTCATTAGCTCTCATTTTAGACAATTAATTAGGCTTATAAAAATGAACCCCATACAATTGTGTAACAAAATTAGGATCAAATGCTGTTTGAGCAAGTACGAATAGAATTCAATACTACTGATGAGGCAAAACTAAATACTTATATTCTATATGTTAGTGGTTATGAAACAAAGGTGTATGGTAAGAATTGGACATAGGGCCTGCACTTTGGCTCGTTTTTGCAGGTTTACATGGTCCAATAATCACAAGATGACTGACATGTGGTAACAAAGGCTTTTGTCTAACACACGCGTCGCGTCACGTCACGTCACGTCACGTCACGTCACGTCACGTCGCGTCACGTCACGTCACGTTGATATCTTCTTAAAAGTTACAAACAAGTCATACGGATTCAGTTCACGATTTCGTTTAGTGTTTCCCGGGGTGTTTCCGCATCGAACCCGTCATTATCCCAGGCCCACAGTGAAATGGTTATCGGCGTGGCGATTGCTGACGGCCGCACACCACCAAATAAGCCCCATCGAAATGCACGTAAAAGGGCAAACAGATTCGCGATTTTACCTTCCATGAATTTCCAGACACGATCATTTATTTAAAACATGACTTTTTTCTATGGCAAAATATTTACTTGTATTTGTATGAAAAAATATTCCTTATTAATTTTACTTGGCCTATACAAATGTAGGTCCTACCAGCTTTAAACCACGATGAGTAGGTCAAAGGTCAAATTAGGGTCATGGTCACACAACATTAATGGGGGTGGTCAGTGATTATTGTGACCAAGCCTGGTCAAAATCCGATGTAGTATACGGGTGCTAGACTCATTTTGAAATGTTGCCAGAAAGAAGAAAAATGACCTTTGACCCCTTATTTGTGTACATCCTATATGAAGCATGGGCAAGGGATTCTTCTAAAATATTTTGGTGGAAATCGGCTTAATCGTCTAGAAGCCTTAGTATTTTTGTGTGAAAAAAATCACATTTTCAACTATATAATCAAGGTCAAAGGTCAAATTGGGGTACAAACCATAAATGGGAGTGGTCAGTGGTCATTCTGACCAAGTTTGGTTAAAATCCAACTTAGTATGTGGATGTTATAGCGATTTGAAATGTTGCCAGAAGAAAGAAATGCGGGTGAAAGAAAGCATTTGGCAACATTTGTTGCCAAATGCAAAAAGGAGCAAAAGACAACCGAGACGAGAGCAAATATCCCCTACTGCGAATTATATGACCAGCTATTTACACCGCCATCAAAGACGACCCAATAATACCGCATCATATACCTCACAGATTCTGCAAAATGGCTAACGTGTTTTATAAGTCTGAAACACGCGAATGAGGTAGCTTATTTTGTTTTGATAGGCCATTTTCACGTGTGTTTCAGTGGGAGCATTATTTAGTGGTGTGCGCACTGTACGTAGCCTCCGTCGCAGGCTACTCGTGTTTTTATCACACTCATAGTTTGAGAAAAGCGAAAACGCACCGCCTGCAAAAGAGGCTACACTAAACTAGGATACGGGCTGTGGTTTAAAAGTAGTTCCAGCAATCCCGATTATTTTATTCATTGAAGCTTTGCTGTGCTTTGCGGCATTGATGAAAAGCTGGAATTCCATGGACTATTTCACGGACTATTTATCACGTAGGGAGATAAGGGTAATTGTGGAGTTAATAATTTATTATGAACTTTTGATAACATTTCAACGTGACGTGACGTGACGCGACGCGACGTGACGTGACGTGACGTGACGCGACGCGTGTGTTAGACAAAAGCCGTAACAAAGGAAGCAGTCACTGCAATTTGATTATGTCCCATATGATTGGCCATTCAAGACACCCCTGTGAATATACTATAGCGGCCTTTTCAAAATATAATACCTGTTTGCTTGACTGCATTGACAATACCCGGGAACAATACACACAGTATATGCATTGGACAAACTTTTTACAATAAGCATGATAAGTGATGATGTGACCTCCAGATTTATACATCGTTCGTCTCGCACACTCCCTCATTTCAAATATATAGTTTTGGTTTCTCTTTTGTTCAGAAACCAAAAATCAAGGGATTAAAAAGTAGAGCTGATCTGATCTGCAATCATAACACTATTATGCTGGGAGGACATAGTATAGGGTATATAACCAGAAGTATACAATAGCCTATTGTGCTAACATAATTATTATCATGATTGATATCGGAAATCTATCCCGCGGACGACAGTTGATGCTCTCTGTCGAAGGTAGGTGGCATATTACACTCACGAGTTCTAGGCCTAGAAATCATATACATGCGCGTATACTGAAGGATGGGGTGGGGTGGGGGAATTTGTTTGTTTGTATGAAACATAAACGATGCATGGAGATGATTTGATTATGAATTAGTTTATTATCCCCGGAAGCACAACCCATACCTCTTTAAGAGGGGGCTCCCTCCCTATATAACCACCTATTTCCTAAATTACCCCTTTCCCCTCCTCCTCCCCTACATTCGATATCTTCATCTCGAGCTCTCCTCCCCTTCTCTTTCACTTCCAATGCTCTCTCTCATATGTTTCTCTCTCTCCCGGCCCATATCCCCCTTGCCCTCCAACCCCCCCCCACACACACACCCCAATCTTCTCCCCTCTATCTTCTACTTTTTGCAGTAAAAATTGCTTCAGTAAAAGTCATTAGGTTATTAGAGGTCATATAATGGCCTTCCATCGATTCTGGTACATGGGATTAAGGACATGAATCGATTTTGTTTATAGCACCTATACAATTACAGTAGTGGACCCTTTTGTAATGTCGAATGCAAATATTTCGATGGTCTATATATTTTCACAGTGAAATCAGCTTAGGCTATTTCGTAGTCTCAAGCCAATGCTTTCAAACTAAATCAATGCTTTCAAATGTAGACTGTTTTGTTCGACTTCTCTGCTCGTGAATATTGCACTGCGAAATTTAAACATTTCTTTTGTATACTTAGATCAGGTAATTCGAAAATCCTGTAATTTTATTCGTCACACCACTTATAAGAAACTGAAACCAAAACCGAAACTACCTGTCACAAATGTTTAGTTTTAAACAAAAGGTAGAAACAATGAGTTCGATATCTTGTGATTCAAGTGGTTAGGCAGGACAATAGGAAACCACGTGACCAAAACCAAAACCAAAACTAAAACTATATATTTGAAATGAGGCACTGACGACATTTGATTGAATGGACTGCGCCGTGATTACGGTGAAGGACACCGGTTCAAATCCTTTGTTTGGAGCCAATCGATAAAAGCATACAGGGCCTCTATACCCTATACCCATGTACAGTTTATCCCTTACATAACCTATGTCTTGAATACGCTGGCAAAGTTATGTAATAATCGGATTAATACTATATAGCAGTAGGTAAAAACAAGTTTTGAATAATCCGCGCTACAAAGTCCCATTCAGTGATCCCAGCGAAAGTGAAAAAAAAATCAAATTGTTACGTGTATAAATTTTTTAATGAAAAACAAGTGGCAAAAAAACAAAACAGGAAAACGACAGTATTGACGAAGTTGAAGCCCCATTCAAATACATGTAGCTAATTTATGTACTGTCAGTACCGGTATATAAATTACAGACTCACGTGAATGCATTATTTTTTTTTGTCTTAGACACACGGCTTTCGGCTGAACCACTACACTAGCAAGCTATGTTAGCACATCTATGACAATGACGAAACGTACAAAATCAGCCATAGGCCTTTTATGACCTTTGACATTCTTTTGTGGCGAGTGACATGGTCTTTCAATTCACGCCGAGTGTCCTTGACAGGTTCGACTATGCTTCAGTGGTCATGAAAGAATTCAAAAGATAACCTCTGCCCCAATAATCCCAGGCAATTATCTGAAACTGCTCCTCGGATCATAAGAACTCAGTCCTCAAATGATAGTCATAATAATGTCCAAAATATAAAAATTACTGACTATCATTGAAGACTGAGTTCCGCAGTCTAGTATCCAAAATCTGAATTTTGATGATTTTTACGATCGTCGGGATGAAAAAAAAATCAAAAAATCACTGAATGGGCCTTTATTTCCCTACTCTCCTTACCCTGGCAATATAAATCAAAGAAAAAAAAAAGAAAAAAAAAAAGAAAACAAGAAAAAAAAAAAAAAAAAGACAAAGAAAACGCATTCTGAATACGAAGAATGTCTTTCTGATATCAAATAAATTTCATTGTTTGGAATTCACGATATAATACAAATTTTAATTATTAATAAAATTTGATATTTTTCACATTTTTGATATATAACAGTCCTCGAAGTAAATATCATAAATCTAATGATATATTCTTAAACAGTCCCTGGCATACCATACATGTATAGGCCTATGTATAGTACATTAGTCTGCTTTATCTGTTTTGTGCTGTTTAAGCAAATTTAAACATAATTTCCATAAAATGTAAGCTTTTACTGTCAGATATGTCCCTTTTAATTTTGAGCAGAACAAGTGAGGTAAAGCAAAGAAAATTGGAATTTACTACTACTAGCGCCAATGAATGTTATACGATTGTAAAGCGGTACGATCCTCTGGGTGTGTGTGTGTGTGGGGGGGGTGCGTATGTGTGTCCTGCACGCGTATTTTTCTGCAACTATAACGGGACGCAATACGATACCGGTATGTTATAAGAATCAAACTTACAAGAAAGATGGCTCTTGTCAAATCCTACAATTCTGTCAGAGAAAATATGCATATTTGCATTAAATTTTTATTAATTGACATAATTGATTAATTAATAAATATTTTATTTAATGATTTACCATAATTCCAAACATGTCAAACAATATGTCAAATTAAAGCTAATGAAATGCTTTATAAATTGGTTAGAGCACATTTTGCAGAATGCATTTAGTATTTTAGTTACATGATTCCAAACATTCTATTCCAATTTTTTGCTACACACGCATAGGAGCTGTACTTTTAGAATCCGCGCCTAATCAATAATAATAGTCTTTCACTCCATTGTCAAAGTACTGTGCTCCCTGTAGCATTATAGTGACCAGGTCGCGATATTTTTTTCCTAGTCAACATTTGCATCACATAATACATTTACATGATACAGGCCTATATGAGGCTGGATTGAGCTGTGTTCAGTTTTATACGGCGGATTTATTGCCATAATTATTACCTCTTACTTAAGGGATCTAAAATGAGCGTTTATTGCGTTTCGACAGTATTTTTTGTAGGACATGAGAGCATCTCAGACCTATCGAATTGCATTCTGAATACGAAGCATGTCTTTCTGATATCAAATAATTTTCATTTTTTGAAAATCACAATATAATACAAATTTTATGACAAATTATAAAAAATTGATATTTTTCAAATTGTTGATATATAACAGTCCTCGAAGTAAATTATATAAATCTAATGATATATTCTTAAAGTGTATGTAGCAGGAGGAAAAAGCCGACGGTCAATTGAAAATTTTGACCTTTCATATTGAAGATATGGATTTTTTTCCCAAAAAGACCTATTTTTTGGTGTTTTGGGAAAAAAAATCCATATCTTCAATACGAAAGGTCAAAATTTTCAATTGATCGTCGGCTTTTCATCCCACCTACATACACTTTAAGTATAAATCATCAGATTTATAAAGTTTACTTCAAGTACTGTTAAATATCAAAAATATCAATTTTAATGATTTGCCATAAAATGTGTATTAAATTGCGAATTTCAAAAATCAAAATTATTTGATATCAGAATGACATTCTTCGTATTCAGAATGCAATTCGATATGTCTGATGTGCTCTGATGTCCCAAAATAAATACTGTCCAAACGTTCATACCCCAGCCCTTAACAAAAGAAAAACAAATTTATTCCAATTAAAATTCTACCAGGGTTCGAACCCACAACCTTCTATTTAATAGTCGAGATCGAATAGCACTACGCTGTGAGTGCTTCTGCCAGAAATGCGTTTGTTCATCATACTTATTGATTACGGAATAAATCGCAAACACACGATATATATATATATTACTTGTCTATTAGTAATAAATACGTATATAATCTCCAATCAATAATGAACCTTGCCTCCGACTATGCGGTTCCTATGCAAATGTTGACTAGTAAATTAATATAGGCGACCAGGTCCTAGATGGTTTTGTAGCAGATGACAGTGCTCATTCAAGCCTGTCAAGGTCAGTTAGTAGCCACTTGCTGAATGGATGGCCATTATCAGCTATCAAAGAGATGCCTTGTGCAGCTGCCAATCACAGTACTAGAGGTTTGATAACATTTTGTTAAAAACCCAAATGTGATATAAGGACAAAGCTGTGCATGTTGGTACTTAATTGTTTGGATTCTTATGTTGAAATTCCCTTGTATTAGTATTTTTATGTGTAGTGTATATTGTTCATAAATTATATAGCTTTTAAATTTTGGGCATTTTTGCTCTGTTGCACTGTACCATTATGGAATTTGAGCAAATCAATTACCGACACAAGCAGGTATACAGTGTATTATTTTATTTTTATTTCGTATCTCAGGAGCACAGCTCACTTGGTAAGGCGTCAGAATTTGGTACACGAGCGCTTCTGAACTTTAAATCGGAAGGTGGTGAGTTCGAGCCTCATCACGGTCACATTAATTTTATAAACCAAATATTGTTCGAACTTTTCATATTTGTTTTTCTTTTATTGTTTCTTTTCTTTGTCTTTTTTTCTTGTTTTATTTAATTTTTTCTTTATTTTTCTTTGATTCATATTGCCAGGGTAAGGAGTGGAGGAACTAACGGCCCATTCAGTGATTTTTTCATCTGGACGATCGTAAAAATCATCAAAATTCAGATTTTGTACAATGATATAGTCAGTAATAATCTTTTGATCATTATGATAAGGATAATGAACTGAGTGCAATGCACATAGGCTCAAGAGCTAAATGCAATAACTCCATGGCAAGTGCAATTATCTTGACGAATGCATTTGCACGAGTACATTATCCGTCATACACTTTGAGTGTAGGCCTATTAAAACAATAGGCAATATTAATTGCTGCATTCATTATATTAGTTTTAATATTAGGAAAATATCTTACATTTTAAAAACACCGTCAGGACATTGACCAGCTACGTAGCATTTAACTGGTAAAGAAAATCAATTCCTGTATAAGTTAGCTATCAATGGTATCGATTGCGCCATACGTCATACTTTAGTAACTTATTCACGCATGGTTTGTAACCAATTGACTTTATGTTGTGATCATTTAGAGCACTGAACCAGTTCATCTGGAAACGATCGATTTAGATGTCCGACTAGTACTACGGTGAATATCAACTGGACTTTATAGCTCTATAATTTGAACTTTAAAATCTACTTATATTAAAACACACGACATTGGGATTTAACAATTTGTTCAGTATTATCATAGGCCTTCAAACACGTGTTTGAAGGCCTATGGTATTATAAAGCATGATCATGATATTATGCGCTAGTGTGTGTTTCCCGGGCCCGGCTATGTTATTTTAGATATAGGCCTACATGTATTTCATTTGTAAAATGCTGAATATTTTGCAATGGTGTCATCTTGTATAATTATGATCCACCTGTTTTGGCCCTTTTAATTAATAGAAGCTCGATTATTCTCATTTGATGTTTGATTTATTTGAGGTCATTAATCATAATTTATGACAATGATATTTGCATAATAGGGTGCAACTCTACTAGTCTTATTACAAGACTGCCCTACCCCAACCCTAAACCTAAACTCCGTAAACGAGGACTGGACTCAAGTCTAGCGAGTTGCACCCTATTCGGTAATTGTACCCTATTATAGAACACCGTTTGTAACTATACCATTTTAACACCACAGAATGTATATTCGTACTTTTTTGATGGTATATATATCGAACAGACAATTATATAGTTATGTGACCTCTGTGTTGAAAGCGTCACCTAACTCTACTATATGGTTATGTGAAAGTAGTATTTCTAGTATTTGAGCGTGCACGTATTATCTAGAATCTATTGTTTAGCGTGCAGGTTTTAGATAATGCATTGTTTAGCGTGCAGGTTTATATAATTTGGGCTGTGAAGGGTAGTTCGCGAAAATAATGCACGGGAGAAGAATACATAACGATGAATAGAAACGGGCACTAGAAGTGTATGATAAGGATAATGAACTGAGTGCAATGCATTCGTCAAGATAATCGCACGCGCCGTGGAGTTATTGCATTTAGCTCGAGAGCCGATAGGCTCAAGAGCTAAATGCAATAACTCCATGGCAAGTGCAATTATCTTGACGAATGCATTTGCACGAGTACATTATCCGTCATACACTTTGAGTGTAGGCCTATTAAAACAATAGGCAATATTAATTGCTGCATTCATTATATTAGTTTTAATATTAGGAAAATATCTTACATTTTAAAAACACCGTCAGGACATTGACCAGCTACGTAGCATTTAACTGGTAAAGAAAATCAATTCCTGTATAAGTTAGCTATCAATGGTATCGATTGCGCCATACGTCATACTTAAGTAACTTATTCACGCATGGTTTGTAACCAATTGACTTTATGTTGTGATCATTTAGAGCACTGAACCAGTTCATCTGGAAACGATCGATTTAGATGTCCGACTAGTACTACGGTGAATATCAACTGGACTTTATAGCTCTATAATTTGAACTTTAAAATCTACTTATATTAAAACACACGACATTGGGATTTAACAATTTGTTCAGTATTATCATAGGCCTTCAAACACGTGTTTGAAGGCCTATGGTATTATAAAGCATGATCATGATATTATGCGCTAGTGTGTGTTTCCCGGGCCCGGCTATGTTATTTTAGATATAGGCCTACATGTATTTCATTTGTAAAATGCTGAATATTTTGCAATGGTGTCATCTTGTATAATTATGATCCACCTGTTTTTGGCCCTTTTTAATTAATAGAAGCTCGATTATTCTCATTTGATGTTTGATTTATTTGAGGTCATTAATCATAATTTATGACAATGATATTTGCATAATAGGGTGCAACTCTACTAGTCTTATTACAAGACTGCCCTACCCCAACCCTAAACCTAAACTCCGTAAACGAGGACTGGACTCAAGTCTAGCGAGTTGCACCCTATTCGGTAATTGTACCCTATTATAGAACACCGTTTGTAACTATACCATTTTAACACCACAGAATGTATATTCGTACTTTTTTGATGGTATATATATCGAACAGACAATTATATAGTTATGTGACCTCTGTGTTGAAAGCGTCACCTAACTCTACTATATGGTTATGTGAAAGTAGTATTTCTAGTATTTGAGCGTGCACGTATTATCTAGAATCTATTGTTTAGCGTGCAGGTTTTAGATAATGCATTGTTTAGCGTGCAGGTTTATATAATTTGGGCTGTGAAGGGTAGTTCGCGAAAATAATGCACGGGAGAAGAATACATAACGATGAATAGAAACGGGCACTAGAAGTGTATATGACTATCATCATCCGAAGAGCAGTTTCAGACAATTGCTTGGGATTGTTGGGGCAGAGGTTATCTTTTGAATTCTTTCATGACCGCTGAAGCAGAGTCAAACCTGTCAAGGACACTCGGCGTGAATTGAACTGATTTAATTTATATACTGACAGTATATATAAATTAGCTACATGTAGGCCTATTTGAATGGGGCTTCAACTTCGTCGATACTGCCGTTTTCTTGGTTTTTTTGCCCATTTTTTTCATTAAAAAATTTTATAAAAGTAACAATTTGATTTTTTTTTTCACTTTCGCTGGGATCACTGAATGGGGCTTTGCAACGCGATATATTCAAAACTTGTATTCACCTACTGTTATAGCATTAATCCGATTATTACACAACTTCGCCAGCGTATTCAAGACATCCAATGCAAATAATCACCTAGATTATGACGTTCATACCGTAAATATGGCGGAGTACTCAAATTCATTCAACAAAAGCATGATTACAAGCTATTGCAATCTACCGCGACAGCTCGTCTCACACACATAACAAATGCACTATTCGCCACTTGCACGGTTCCGCCATTATGCACTATATGCGGGAGAGCCTCGAACTGGCAGCATACATGAAAGGAAGAATTACGTAACCTTACACAGAATGTTATATGACTGGTTCAATTCCCATTCATGTATGCTGCCAGTTCGAGGCTCTCCCGCACATAGTGCATAATGGCGGAACCGTGCAAGTGGCGAATAGGATCAAATAGGTTGACGACAACGTTTGATTGAATCATGGAAGTAATACACATGGAAGCTGGTCAAATACTACATCAAAGTGAGTATCATACTTGCCGCGATACTGAACAAAAGCAGTACAGTTGAAAGTGGAACAATTGAGTCATCGCATGGTCAACGTGTACCATGTCTAAAATCAAAGTTCCCGCTTAAAAATCAATAGCAGTACTAGGTCGTGTACTAAGTCCTGACAATGGGCTGTGTTATATTACCGCAGTGCATGACTAGTTTTTATATGAACACAAACAGATTTTATAAAATCCCTACGTAATGGTCAGAATGCTGTCAGTTTAATTTATACAATTTTATTAAAAGTATGTAATTATGTGAAAACCTACCGATTAAATGTATATATGCTAGACTCTCAGATAGCAGTTTTAAAACAGAAAATGAAATGAAATACAATTTATTTTACGCAAAATGTAAAGATAATACCCGACTCTGGAACATTCTGGTCAACAGCAATTTCGGGCAGCCCCGGGCACACAAATAGATGCGGGATTCATTTTATAATGTAAAGCATGTGCCAAGTGCGCATATCAATTATTACCGCTAATTAGCGGTTTAGACGTAAATGCATGATTTCCAATATTTTGAAGTTTAAGAAAATCTGTAAATATAGGGTAGAAATCGATATTTTGAATGCATTTCTGTAATTATGGATTACAAATCTAACATCCATGTCACTTTTTTCCGAATAAAAACAACATACTTGAAACATAATCAAGAAAAACACGATTTTTGCTCAAAATAATAAACCTATAAATAAACGAACTGGCAATAAAGGAGGCAAGTCTGATCCACATTAAAGACACGCTGACTACATTGTTATCACAATAGCTTGATATGTACCCTCTATAGAATGTTACGTAAAGAATTCAATAGGTGTTGGGTCGACCAGCTTCCATGTCTCTTACTTCCATGATTGAATGCACTGCATTGCGCCATGATTACGGTGAAGGACACCGGTTCAAATTCTTTGTATGGAGCTAATCAATAATTTCACGCACATCCTCTATTATTGCCCAATTATTGCCCGGGATGATTGCACACTGTAAAAGAGCTATTGTTATAATGTTTGATGAAATCGTGTTTAACTATATGCTTAAGAAAGGCACAATACAGATAAAGCAGACAGATTTACTACATGTGGTACATGTATAGGGAATGTGTTCGAGTATTACCTAATTATAATAGGGGCGTATCCAAAAATGAATTCACACCCCTTTCAAATGTCGAGCCAAAGTGCAGGCCCTATGATTGTGAAACCCTGTAAAAACAACTTGCATGATGTACTACAGCATGTTCAGTGTGACTGTGATTTTTGAATGTGTTCAGTTACCACTCTGAAATGACTCAAGGTCAACTACTGACAGAAAGTTAGTCAACTACTGACAGCAAAAGTATAGCTTGACCAGTCTCCAACATCCTGTTCTTGGGTTACAGGCAAAAAGGTCAAAGGTCAAATTTTTAGTTCCACCCTGTGGTTCCACAGTCATTTACTATGGAAATATGCTCCAAATTTAAATCCAATTGGTCTTAAAGGCCCATTCAGTGATCCCAGCGAAAGAGTAAAAAAAAATGGTTTATAAATTGATTATAAGTGAAGGATAAGTCATTCAAATTGTCATATGGTATTTTTTAAATGAAAAATTTGGCAAAAATAACAGTATTAACGAAGTTGACGCCCCTTTCGAATGCATGTAGCTAATTTAGAAACTGTCAGTATCTAAATTACAGATTCATGTAAATTCCTTATTTTTGTCTTAAATACACTTTCAGCTGAACCACTAGCAGGCTACGAGTATGTTAGCACTTCTATGACAATGACAAAGGTACCAAAATCTGAATTTTGATGATTTTTACGATCGATCGAATGAACACTGAATGGGCCTTTAAATTTAGACTATGTGGCATGAGCATTTATCTTTCACTTCCGTAGTCCCCTCTTGGGCACTACATGAAAACATAACAAATCAAGAGTAAATATGTGACGTGTCATGTCAAAAGGAGACACTTTTGGGCAGGATCGTAAATGGAGAAATAGCCAAAAATCTGCCTGAGGTGATTTTTTCACAATTTCGGTTTGTTGCGAATTTGTGATGTTATTAATGTTAAAAATATTGTCTGATAGTTTCACACCCGAATATAACTGGCATCTTCTATTTTTTGAGACATTTTTCAAGGTTATTCCTACTCTCAACATTGTTAATAATATTTTCAAAAGCCGATATCTTAATTGTCAATTTTATAATACCCTAACTTACGAACTCAATATCTTCGCTTAGGAATGTCCGATTACATTGGCGAAAACGGCATTGTGGAGCAAAATATCTCTATATTTAAGATATGTAAAAACCTCAAAATTGATAACCTGCCCAAAAGTGTCTCCTTTTGACATGACACGTCACATATATGTCTGAATTAATATCCAAAAAGTTCCCACATTTTACTTGGCACATTTAGGAGTTATTTGGGGTTAAAAATGTGTTTTTCGTGATTTTTTTTCAATTTTTGCCCCAAAATGTCAAATATTAAAATAGCTGTAACTTTAAAAATAAATTGAGCAGAAATTTCATTTCTATTGCAGATGTTACATGTCACATGGATTTCCAACACTGGTGAATAAAAATGTCACAGCACAACTCTAAAATATAAAAATATGGCAAAAATCATATTTTTGTGCTATTTTGGCAATTTTTTACCTAAAAATGTAATTTTTGCATGAAAAAAAAAAAATATATATTTTATTGATTTAAGAAATATGTCATTATATCAACCTAGTTATTCTGAATAAAAAGTTAATGATCGTGAATGGCTGTGAGCTATAGTTTTTGATCTATGGCCCTTTCAAATTCACATATGGACTAAAATAGCATGTTTTTGTCAATTTTTCCAATATTAGGCTGAAAATGGTACTTTTTTTTTGTAATTTTAACAAAATTTTCAGTGTTTGGAAAGTGGAAACTTCACATATATTATGGATATATTATAGTACTTTCATTTTAAGCTATTTGTGGATACACTGGTAGCTCGGTTTCCATGGCAGCAGCAATTATATTGGTTAATTTTACTAATTTCAATGCAGCAAAATCATTTTAGTCATCATTTTACTGCATTGAAAGTAGATAAAATTGCTGCTACCCGGTAGTGGGCATACTAGTGGATCTTGAAATAGCTTAACATTAAAGTACAATTACATGTCCATATTATTAAGTGAAGTTCCCACTTTCCAAAAACTAACAAGTTCAACTTGGTTAAAATGGCCATTATGGACCATTTTGGCGTAATATTGGAAATATTGAACAAAAACGTGCTATTTTAGTCCATATGTGAATTTGAAAGGGCCATAGATCAAAAACTATAGGTCACAGACATTCACCATCATTAACTTTTTTGTTCAGAATAACTAGGTTGACATAATGACATATTTTTTAAATCAATAAAATATATATTTATTTTTTCCCCATGCAAAATTTACATTTTTAGCTCAAAAATTGCCAAAATAGCACAAAAATATGGTTTTTGCCATTTTTTATATTTTAGAGTTGTGCTGTGACATTTTCATTCACCAGTGTTAGACACCCATGTGACATGTAACATCCACAATAGAAATGAAATTTCTACTCATAGGCCAGTAAATCTAGCATTTTCTAAGGAACTAATTGCAACAGAATTTTTTTCACCACAATGCATTTCCTTGAGGTCCCCAAAGTACCATACTAAAAGTCCCAAAATATCCAAGTATGGCAAAGGTGCCTAATTTACATAAATCCAAAATGGCCGCCAAAATTTCAGAAAAATCTAGATTTTGATATATCTTCACTTCTATATGGCCTATTACAATGGCTTAACTTTCTAGGAAGGGGGTTTTGGACACAACAAGTATCAAAATTGATTACATAAACAGATCATCGTTATATTTTAAAAATGACCGCCAAAATCTTTTTACACGCGTAAAACACATCATTTTGAATGATAGAATAGCTATAATCTACTTGGAACAAATTGAAACCTTTTTTTTTTTCACAACAACACATTAATTTGAGGTATCTTAACACCAGACTGGAAGTCCCAAAGTATCCAAGTATAGAAAAGATGCCTACTTTGCATAAATCCAAGATGGCTGCATGTCAAACTTCAGAAAATGTCAACTTTGACATATATCTTCACTTCTAAATGACCTAACACAATGATTCAGGTCTTATGGGATAGGTTGGAAAATGATTACACAAATGGATCATGAACAGCTTCACAATAGGTGCCTAATTTGCATAAATCCAAAATGGCCACCTGCCGAAATCAATAAAAAGATATAAACTTCGAAATATCTTTACTTCCTAATGACCATGATGACCAGTATGATGGTTTGATTTTCAAGGATGTATATGATTATGATATTTGTATGAGCCTGTAGAACGTAGAATCCTGCATTTCTCATAAAGCAGTGTGAGCAGTGTGGGGAAAGAATAATGCCAATAAGACAGCTAGAATTTTCCAAAATGCAATACATTAACATATTTGACTTGAAAAGAGAAAAAAGCCTACTTGTGTGATGTAAAGCATTTACATTACAAAATATTCATATTTCATGGCAATGATAATCTGAAAATCGTTTTCTGACCTGACATGACTCCCAAGACATTCCTTGAATCCACACTTTACATTCTATAAAGTTCAGCTATTGTAATGAAACCATTAATGGGTGACGGTGTTGAATTTTGGAAATACCTACCTACCTATCATGCATTTTTGCACCTGCTGCCTTACGTAGGAAAAACTTCCACGTGGCCACCTGGTGCCAAGTCTATCCAAGTCCCTTTGAATAACACTCTTCTAAGTTGTCCTAGGGCATCCAGGTCTTCTCTTTTCATGGGTGGGATTCCAGAAGTAGAGCTTTCTTGGGCCGGATGCGACTCTCATCTATTTATTTTTATTTATTTATGAGATGAGTTCTGTGCAGATGGCCAAACCACTGTAAGCATCACTTTCTTATGTTAGTAGTGAGCTTCTGTTGTTTTGTCACTGATGATCTTATGAAGTCGTTGGTGATATGCTGGGTCCATTTGATGCGGAGATTTTTCCTTTGGCATCTCATATCAAATGCATCTAATCTGGACTCATCTCTTTCAGTGAGGGTTCAACATTCAGAAGCATATAGAAGGGTAGAGAGAACGCATGCACTATAGAATTTCATCTTGGTGTCTAAGTTGATATACCGGTCCTTCCACACCTTCTCAAGTTCTTTAAAAGCACCAGATGCTTCGCCACTCCTATGATTGAGCTCCTTAGTATATGATCCATCAGCACTAAAGTATGCTCCCAGATACTTAAAGTGATCCATAACCTTGATGAGGCCTTCATCTCCCATTGGAACCAAAGGTGCTGAGCTCGAACAACCAAGTGATGGCTTCAGTTGTATCTGTCATCTTGGCATCAGAATCTTCTAGGAGGGCTATGTCAGCATAGTATCAACCAGTTTTACCTCCGGGTACCTCAAGCTTCGCCTAGGTAGAAGGGTTATACTTTTCTTGCTTTCTATACGAAGTCGATGGCAAGATCAAAAAGCAGTGGTGACCAAATATCACCCTGTCTGTCTTACGCCAGTGACTATACTGAAGAATTTGGAAAGGAGCCCTCTGATTTGACCGCACATGTTGTGGCATGATAAGAGTTAATTATGATGTTGATGGTCTTCCTTGATAGATGTGAAGGATTTTCCATAGAGATGGTTGGTGAGTCAAAGGAAGCCTTAAAGTCGATGAAGTTAATTAAAGCTTGGTAGCTGTTGGATCAGACATTTCTCGATGAATTGTTTCAGGCCGAATATTTAATCCTGGAATGAGCGTTCCTAAAACCAGCTTGGTTTTCCCTCATTCTTACGTCAACAACGTCATCCTTCACTCTTAGAAGTACGATTGTGGAGAAAACTGTGCCTGCAATGTCCAGTAGAGTTATACCACAGTTATTGCTACAGTACTTCTTTGGTAATGGAAGGATTATGCCTTGTCCTCATTCTCTCAGTTTTCTTGGTTCGCCTTTATCAGTTTACAACTTATCAGGAACCATTCTTTGATGTTGTCGCCACCATCCTTGAGAAGTGAGGGGAGGATGTTATCAATGCCCGGTGCTTTGTTTCGTTTGAGCAGGCTAAGTGCCTTGTCAAGTTATTCTGTGGTTGGTGGTTCCATATCAATTCTCAGTTCTTCGCAAGGATTGAACCTTGAGAAGTTAATAACTCACTAGGCTCTTCAGCGTTGAGTAGGTCTTCAACAGATTCAGCCCATCTCTGCATTCGAGCAGCCTCATCCTCAAGTATTTCTCCTTTGGCATCTCGAACCTTCCACCGATTTCAGCATTAAAGTATGTCAAAACATCACTCTCTAGCAGTTTACTGGTGTCATATTTTACGTGGATGGTAGTATATAATTGCTAGGTTATGGTCACTTCCAACATCTGCTCTTCTGTACACTCTAACGTCTTTTAAGGAGTGGCACGGTCAATTTTGTTGACTGTTCTTCCATTAGGAGAATTCATAAGTTAACTTATTTATTTTCTTGTGTGGGAAGAGTAACGATCCAACAATGAGATTAATTGTGTTCTTTGTGATTGTGTATTATTTTGGTGGCCATCTTGGGTACATTTATTGGATTTATGCAAATAAATCTTTCCCATACTTTTCTATATATATTTGAGAACTTTTAGAATGTTGTTCAGGGAACTCAAATACATTGTATTAAGCCAGTGGTATTAAGCTGAAAGAAACTGTTGATTTATTCCAAGTGTAGTTGTACATAGTGATATTGTTGTGTAAATAGGCCTATGGCCATTTTGAAAATATGCTAGTGATCATTCTCTATGGTCAATTTATATCATATTCCATAAGAATGGTTGTATCCACAAACCCATTCCTAGAAAGTTAAATCATTGTAATAGTCCATTTAGCATGTTTACATTTTCTGAATTTTGGCAGGCGGCCATCTTGGATTTATGCAAATTAATCATCTTTTTGATACTTGGATACTTTGGTACTATTAGTATAGTATTCAAGGGTTCTCAAATGATTATTGTGGTGAAAAAAAACAATGTTGCAGTTGTTCCAAGCTAGTCTACAATACGAAATGATGTGTTTCCTGTGTAAAATACAGATAATTTACATTTTGGCGACCATTTTGAAAATATGCTAATGATGCTGCTGTGTAAACATTTTGTAACATATTCCATTAGACTCGGTGTGTCCAAAAAAACCTTCCTAGAATGTTAAATCGTTGTAATAGGCCATCTAGAAGTGAAGGTATGTCAAAATTTAAATTTTTCTGAAATTTTAGCGGCCATTTTGGATTTATGCAAATTAGGCACCTTTGCCATACTTGGATATTTTGGCACTTTTAGTATGGTACTTTAGGGACCTCAAGGAAATGCATTGTGGTGAAAAAATTCTGTTGCAATTAGTTCCTTAGTTGGCCCCCAAAAGTGCTAGATTTACTGGCCTATCAATTTATTTTGAAAGTTACAGCTAATTTAATATTTGATATTTTTGGGTAAAAATGAAAAAAATTCACGAAAAACACATTTTTAACCCTAAATAACTCCTAAATGTGCCAAGTAAAACTTGGGAACTTTTTGGATATCAATTCAGACATATCTTTACTGTTGATTTGTTGTGTTTTCATGTAGTGCCCAAGAGGGGACTACAAAAGTGGAAAACCAAGGGCCGTAGAAATGCATGCCCAATAGTCTAATTGTTCCTTTGGCAAAATAAATCAAAACGAGATTTTGTGATGTTACATAGGTAACATCACAAAATAGGTCAAAGTCAACAGGGCTCAATGGAATTAGATCTTCTTTGCCTTGTTACCAAGGTAACAAACCACATGAGATATGGCAAACTATTCTTTTTGTCAAATGTTTCAGCAAGCGGAGCAATATGATACCATTTTGATCAAAATCAGAGCATTTTTCAATTGTTGCCCCCATTTCCCCCATAACTCAAAAAATGTATATCGGAGCTAGGTCAAACTATACTTTTTGTGAATCCTTATGACGAAAGGAATACATTGGTATAGTTTTTAACAATAATTGTCCAAATTTGGAATTTCACCCCTGCATAAGCGACCATTTTGCATTTATGCAAATAAGGCACTGTTCTACTACTTGGACTTTTAACTTGAGGACTTTTAATATGTACTTTAATACACTTTTCCTGAAATGAATGGTGATTAATTGCTTTCTGTTACAATTAGTGGTGATTATTTAATTTGATTGGCCTATACCTTCAGAAAGCATGCAGTACATGAATGCAATGGAAGAGTTTGTTCCATCTATAATGTGTTCTTCCTAAGATCACCAACCTTGGATTATCAACCGTTAAGCGTCTTGAGAACGATTTGAATTAATGTAAGAAACGAAACGCACTGAACAGCAGGAATGTAGACAAGCGTACCATGATTACAAGCCGACGTCAAACGTCGGCTTGTGCTGTCTCTTCTCAATTCTTACAAGCCGACGACGAACGTCGGCTTGTTCTGTCTCTTCCCAATTCTTCTTCTTCTGGCAACTCGTGACATTTTGCGTGACTTGCCACGTTTCGCCCTAGCTCTCTTATGCTTCGACAGATTTCAACCATACTTGAGCCAAATGACCACTGGACTAGGCCAAACCTAGCTATAATAGTCAAAAATGCGATTTCACAAAAAATGCTACTCCTTCCACAAATTTCATGCGATGAGGACATGGTTATAACATGTGACTCGACTTTAGTCGGTATCTATAGGGTGTGCTCAGATAAGGGGTCAAAGGTCATTAAGGGGTCATTTCCGGTCAAAGTCTAAAAAAAATTCAAAAAATCACTGTCCTTACAAATTACATAGCAGAGAGTCGCCATTAGCACACATGCATTGCTACTAGCCAGGGTCTTTAGGATGCCTACAGTTTTGGGGTCAAAGGTCATTAAGGGGTTACTTCCGGTCAAAAACCAAAATGTTCAAAAGATTTTTATCTCAAAATGTAAACAGACCAGAGTAATATAACCATCATACATGAATCAGTGCTACTTGATGTATGCATGGTATTTTTATTTTGGGGGTCAAAGGTCATTAAGGGGTCACTTCCTGTTTTTAGCTAAATAACTTCAAGAATTTTTATCTCAACAACTGAACATGATAGAATTTTTTAATTAAAATTAGAACAATACATTTCGTCGGTGTACATAAGGTTTTTTTTTTTCCATTGAGGTCAAAGGTCATTAAGGGGGTCAAAAGGTCAGTCAAAAATTTAAAAAAAAATCAAAATCCATGTATAAGTTCCGATTAAGCTGAAATTCACCAGGAATATTTCTTATGACATCCTAAGCACAATGCAAGAGCAGTTGACCCCATCCGTAACCCAGGGTCAAGTTATAGGGTCAAATTGCGGCTTGTATTCAGCGTCTGTTGACTCTAGTTCTTTCTTCTTACAAGCCGACGACGAATGTCGGCTTGTTCTGTCTCTTCCCAATTCTTCTTCTTTCTTTCTTTCTTTACCTAGCCGGGACACCGGCTAGGTCCTGTGATGCTATCGGATCTTTCTTTCCTTCTTCTTCTGGCAACACGTGCGTGACTTGCCACGTTTCGCCCTAGCTCTGTTATGCTTTGACCGATTCTGACCATACTTAGTCACAAACACCACTGACCATGTCCCCACATGTGACATGACATTGAACTCCATTTGACCTTTGACCTGCTCACAATGGCAAAAATGTGATATTTACTCTAAAATGCTTCTTCTCCCACAAATAACATGTGATGGTAACATGCTTAGATCATGTGACTTGACTTTGGTCGGTGTCTATAGGGTGTTCACAGATAAGGGGTCAAAGGTCATTAAGGGGGTCATTTCCGGTCAGAATGCTAAAAATATTCAAAAATCACTGTTTTTACAAATTACATAGCAGAGTGTTGTCATTAGCACACATGCATTGCTACTAACCAGGGTCTTTGGGGTGTCTACAGTTTCGGGGTCAAAGGTCATTAAGGGGTCGCTCCGGTCAAAAACCAAAAATCATCAAATATGTTCTTTTTTTTTTATCTCAAAACGTAACCAGACCAGAGTGACATAAACTTCGTATATGCATTATTGTTACCCGATGTATGCACAGTATTTTTTTATTTTTTGGTCAAAGGTCATTTAGACGTCATTTCCGGTTTTAAGCTAAATAACATCAAGAATTTTTATCTCCATAACTAAGCATTGTAGATTTTTTTAATTTAAACTGTAACAATGCATTTTCTCGGTGTATATGAGGTTTTTTTATATTGGGGTCAAAGGTCATTAAGGAGGTCAAAACGTCAAATTTGCAAAAAATGTTTAAAATTACGGAAAAGTAGCTGTATCTCAGCATATGGAAGACGGACAAAGCCCCTACATGCTACAGTGATGCACTATTAATGGTGTGAGATGTCCATAAACTTTAAGACTGGCATTTCCGGCCCCGGCTAGGTCCAGATCTGTAACCAGATCTAGTTCTTTCTTTCTTCTGGCAACCGCAATCAACTGCATGTAGCTCCGCAAGGGATTGACAGATTTCAACCAAACTTGACCCAAAAGACCACTGGGCTAGGCCAAACCTTTCATTTGACTTTGACCTTGCTGTGACCTTTGACCTAGCTATAATGGTCAAAAATGTGATTTCACAAAAAATGCTACTCCTTCCACAAATTTCATGCGATGAGGACATGGTTATATCATGTGACTCGACTTTAGTCGGTGTCTATAGGGTGTGCTCAGATAAGGGGTCAAAGGTCAATAAGGGGTCATTTCCGGTCAAAGTCTAAAAAATATTCAAAAAATCACTGTCTTTACAGATTACATAGCAGAGAGTCGCCATTAGCACACATGCATTGCTACTAGCCAGGGTCTTTAGGATGCCTACAGTTTTGGGGTCAAAGGTCATTAAGGGGTTACTTCCGGTCAAAAACCAAAATTATTAAAAATGTTCAAAAATTTTTTATCTCAAAATGTAAACAGACCAGAATAATATAACCAACATACATGAATTAGTGTTCCCTGATGTATGCATGGTATTTTTATTTTGGGGGTCAAAGGTCATTAAGGGGTCACTTCCTGTTTTTAGCTGAATAACTTCAAGAATTTTTATCTCAACAACTGAAAATGTCAGAATTTTTAAATTAAAATTTGAACAATGCATTTTGTCGGTGTACATAAGGTTTTTTTCCATTGAGGTCAAAGGTCATTAAGGGGGTCAAAAGGTCAATCAAACATTTAAAAAAATCAAAATCCATGTTTAAGTTCCGATTAAGCTGAAATTCACCAGGAATATTTCTTATGACATCCTAAGCACAATGCAAGAGCAGTTGACCCCATCCGTAACCCAGGGGTCAAGTTATAGGGGTCAAATTGCGGCTTGTATTCAGCGTCTGTTGACTCTAGTTTCTTCTTTCTTCTGGCAACCGCAATCAACTGCATGTAGCTCCGCAAGGATTGACAGATTTCAACCAAAGTTGACCCAAATGACCACTGGGCTAGGCCAAACCTTCCATTTGACTTTGACTTCGCTGTGACCTTTGACCTAGCTATAATGGTCAAAATGTGATTTCACAAAAATGCTACTCCTTCCACAAATTTCATGCGATGGGGACATGGTTATATCATGTGACTCGACTTTAGTCGGTGTCTATAGGGTGTGCTCAGATAAGAGGTCAAAGGTCATTAAGGGGTCATTTCCGGTAAAAGTCTGAAAAATATTCAAAAAATCACTGTCTTTACAAATTACATAGCAAAGAGTCGCGATTAGCACACATGCATCGCTACTAGCCAGGGTCTTTAGGATGCCTACAGTTTTGGGGTCAAAGGTCATTAAGGGGTTACTTCCGGTCAAAAACCAAAATGTTCAACCATCATACATGAATCAGTGTTACCTGTTGTATGCACGGTATTTTTATTTTGGGGGTCAAAGGTCATTAAGGGGTCACTTCCTGTTTTTAGCTAGATAACTTCAAGAATTTTTATCTCGACAACTGAACATAGTAGAATTTTTTAATTAAAACTGGAACAATGCATTTCGTCGGTGTACATAAGGTTTTTTTACCATTGAGGTCAAAGGTCATTAAGGGGGTCAAAAGGTCAATCAAAAATTTTCAAAAAATCAAAATCCATGTATAAGTTCCGATTAAGCTGAAATTCACCAGGAATATTTCTTATTACATCCTAAGCACAATGCAAGAGCAGTTGACCCCATCCGTAACCCAGGGGTCAAGTTATAGGGGTCAAATTGCGGCTTGTATTCAGCGTCTGTTGACTCTAGTTTCTTACAAGCCGACGTCAAACGTCGGCTTGTGCTGTCTCTTCTCAATTCTTTCTTCTTACAAGCCGACGACGAACGTCGGCTTGTTCTGTCTTCTTCCAATTCTTACAAGCCGACGACGGATGTCGGCTTGTTCTGTCTTCTTACCTAGCTGGGGGGTTTACACCCCCAGCTAGGTACTGTAATGCTATCCGTTCTTTCTTCTGGCAACAAATTGCACATTTTTGCTCTAGCTCAGACATGCTTTGACCGATTTTGACCTAACTTGATCACAACCATCATTGACCACGACCATACACGTCACCTGACTTTTAGTAGGTTAAAGGTTACAGAAGGGTCAAATAGGCTAAAAATGTGATTTCAGCTAAAAATTCTTCTTCTCCTACATGTAACATTCTACAATAACGTCACTTGACCATAAGCATCGGCTATACCCAGTGCCCATAGTGAGTAAACAGAATTGGGTTCAAAGGTCATTAAGGGGCATTACAGGCATATAACCAAATACCTTCAAAATGCTTCTTCTACCACAAATTACATAGCACAATGACGTCACTTGCACATATGCATCAACTATACCCAGTGCCTATAACTTGTACACAGAATTGGGGTCAAAGGTCATTAAAGGGGTAAAATCTTACAATTGCATTATCTGGACATATGTAAGGGATATGTGGCTCAAACTCATTGACAACAAATCTCATGACCAGGGGAAAATTTTACAGGGGTCAGGTCATAGGTCACGCAGAGGTCAAATCTTAGAAATGCATTTTCTGGAAATCTGTAAGGGGTATGGGGCTCAAACTTGGTGACAACCAACTTCATGACCTGAGGAAAATTTTGATACATTTGCAGGGGTCGGGTCAAAGGTCATCTTAGGTCAAATCTTAGAATTTCATTATCTGGACATCTGTAAGGGGTTCAAAGCTCAAACTCGGTGGAACAATTTGAAGGGGTCAGGTCAAAGGTCATCCGGGGCTAAATCTTAGAGTTGCGTTATCTGGACATCTGTAAGAGGTATAGGGCTCACTCTCGGTGACAACAAACCTGGTGACCAGGGGAACATTATTGAACATCTTGCAAGGGGTCAAAGGTCATCTGGGGTCAAATCTTAGAATTGCGTGACAACAAACTTGATGACCAGGGGAAATTTTTGGAACATTTTGCAGGGGTCAGGTCAAAGGTCATCTGAGGTCAAATCTTAGAATTGCATTTTCTGGACATCTGTAAGGAGCACGGGACTCAAACTCGGTGACAACAAACCTCATGACCAGGGAAATACTTTTGGAACATTTTGCAGGGGTCAGATACCTCCACAACACAACAAGCCCCAGCTAGGTTTTGTGGTCTATGACCACCATTTGCCACTAGTTCTAATTCTTACAAGCCGACGACGGATGTCGGCTTGTTCTGTCTCTTCTCAATTCTTCTTCTTTCTTCTTTCTTCTTTCTTCTTTCTTCTTCTGGCAACCAATCAACTGCATCTAGCTTCGCAAAGGATTGACAGATTTCAACCAAAGTTGACCCAAATGACCACTGGGCTAGGCCAAACCTTCCATTTGACTTTGACCTCGCTGTGACCTTTGACCTAGCTATAATGGTCAAAATGTGATTTCACAAAAATGCTACTCCTTCCACAAATTTCATGCAATGATCATGTGACTCATGCATATGAATCAACATGTGGCAGTGCTTAAAACTTCCTAAAAAGAATTGAGGTCAAAGGTCATTAAGGGGTCATTTCCGGTCTGAAAGCTAAAAATATTCAAAAAATCACTGTCTTTACAAAATATATAGCAGAGAGTCGCCATTAGCACACATGCATTGCTACTAGCCAGGGTCTTTAGGATGCCTACAGGTTTGGGGTCAAAGGTCATTAAGGGGTTACTTCCGGTCAAAAACCAAAAATGTTCAAAAATTTTTATCTCAAAATGTAAACAGACCAGAATAATATAACCAACATACATGAATTAGTGTTCCCTGATGTATGCATGGTATTTTTTATTTTGTGGGTCAAAAGGTCATTAAGGGGTCACTTCCTGTTTTTAGCTGAATAATTTCAAGAATTTTTATCTCAAGAACTGAACATGTTAGGATTTTTTAATTAAAATTGGAACAATGCATTTTGTCGGTGTACATAAGGTTTTTTTTACATTGTGGTCAAAGGTCATTAAAGGGGTCAAAAGGTCAATCAAAAATTTTCAAAAAATCAAAATCCATGTATAAGTTCCGATTAAGCTGAAATTCACCAGCAATATTTCTTATGACATCCTAAGCACAGTGCAAGAGCAGTTGACCCCATCCGTAACCCAGGGGTCAAGTTATAGGGGTCAAATTGCGGCTTGTATTCAGCGTCTGTTGACTCTAGTTTCTTCTTTCTTCTTCTGGCAACCAATCAACTGCATCTAGCTTCGCAAAGGATTGACAGATTTCAACCAAAGTTGACCCAAATGACCACTGGGCTAGGCCAAACCTTCCATTTGACTTTGACCTCGCTGTGACCTTTGACCTAGCTATAATGGTCAAAAATGTGATTTCACAAAAAATGCTACTCCTTCCACAAATTTCATGCAATGATCATGTGACTCATGCATATGAATCAACATGTGGCAGTGCTTAAAACTTCCTAAAAAGAATTGAGGTCAAAGGTCATTAAGGGGGTCATTTCCGGTCTGAAAGCTAAAGATATTCAAAAAATCACTGTCTTTACAAAATATATAGCAGAGAGTCGCCATTAGCACACATGCATTGCTACTAGCCAGGGTCTTTAGGATGCCTACAGGTTTGGGGTCAAAGGTCATTAAGGGGTTACTTCCGGTCAAAAACCAAAAATGTTCAAAAAAATTTTATCTCAAAATGTAAACAGACCAGAATAATATAAGCAACATACACGAATTAGTGTTCCCTGATGTATGCATGGTATTTTTATTTTGGGGGTCAAAGGTCATTAAGGGGTCACTTCCTGTTTTTAGCTGAATAACTTCAAGAATTTTTATCTCAAGAACTGAACATGTTAGAATTTTTAAATTAAAATTGGAACAATGCATTTTGTCGGTGTACATAAGGTTTTTTTTACATTGAGGTCAAAGGTCATTAAACGGGTCAAAAGGTCAATCAAAAATTTTCAAAAATCAAAATCCATGTATAAGTTCCGATTAAGCTGAAATTCACCAGGAATATTTCTTATGACATCCTAAGCACAGTGCAAGAGCAGTTGACCCCATCCGTAACCCAGGGGTCAAGTTATAGGGTCAAATTGCGGCTTGTATCAGCGTCTGTTGACTCTAGTTACAAGCCGACGACGGATGTCGGCTTGTTCTGTCTCTTCTCAATTCTTCTTCTTTCTTCTTTCTTCTTACAAGCCGACGACGGATGTCGGCTTGTTCTGTCTTCTTCTAATTCTTCTTTCTTTCTTTCTTCTGGCAACCTCGTGACATTTTGCGTGACTTGCCACGTTTCGCCCTAGCTCTCTTGTGCTTCGACAGATTTCAACCATACTTGAGCCAAATGACCACTGGACTAGACCAAACCTTACATTTGACTTTGACCTGACTGTGACCTTTGACCTTGACCTTATGGCCAAAAATATTGATTTCACAAAAAATGCTACTCCTTCCACAAATTACATGCAATGATCATGTGACTCATGCATATGAATCAACATGTGGTCGTGCTTAAAACTTCCTAAAAAGATTGAGGTCAAAGGTCATTAAGGGGTCATTTCCGGTGAAAGTCTGAAAAATTTGTAAAAATATTCAAAAAATCACTGTCTTTACAAATTATATAGCAGAGCGTCGCCATTAGCACACATGCATTGCTACTAGCCAGGGTCTTTAGGATGCCTACAGTTTTGGGCTCAAAGGTCATTAAGGGGTTACTTCCGGTCAAAAACGAAAATTATCAAAAATGTTAAAAAAATTTTATCTCAAAATGTAAACAGACCAGAATAATATAACCAACATACATGAATAAGTGTTCCTTGATGTATGCATGGTATTTTTATTTTGGGGGGTCAAAGGTCATTAAGGGGTCACTTCCTGTTTTTAGCTGAATAACTTCAAGAATTTTTATCTCGAGAACTAAACAAGTTAGAATTTTTAATTAAAATTGGAACAATGCATTTTGTCGGTGTACACAAGGGTTTTTTTCATTGAGGTCAAAGGTCATTAAAGGGGGTCAAAAGGTCAATCAAAATTTTCAAAAATCAAAATCCATGTATAAGTTCCGATTAAGCTGAAATTCACCAGGAATATTTCTTATGACCTCCTAAGCACAATGCAAGAGCAGTTGACCCCATCCGTAACCCAGGGGTCAAGTTATAGGGTCAAATTGCGGCTTGTATCAGCGTCTGTTGACTCTAGTTTCTTCTTTCTTCTTCTGGCAACCAATCAACTTAATCTAGCTTTGCAAAGGTCTGACAGCTTTCAACCAAAGTTGACCCACATGACCACTGGGCTAGGCCAAACCTTCCATTTGACTTTGACCTCGCTGTGACCTTTGACCTAGCTATAATGGTCAAAATGTGATTTCACAAAAATGCTACTCCTTCCACAAATTTCATGCAATGATCATGTGACTCATGCATATGAATCAACATGTGGCAGTGCTTAAAACTTCCTAAAAAGAATTGAGGTCAAAGGTCATTAAGGGGTCATTTCCGGTCTGAAAGCTAAAAATATTCAAAAAATCACTGTCTTTACAAAATATATAGCAGAGAGTCGCCATTAGCACACATGCATTGCTACTAGCCAGGGTCTTTAGGATGCCTACAGGTTTGGGGTCAAAGGTCATTAAGGGGTTACTTCCGGTCAAAAACCAAAAATGTTCAAAAAAATTTTATCTCAAAATGTAAACAGACCAGAATAATATAACCAACATACATGAATTAGTGTTCCCTGATGTATGCATGGTATTTTTATTTTGTGGGTCAAAGGTCATTAAGGGGTCACTTCCTGTTTTTAGCTGAATAATTTCAAGAATTTTTATCTCAAGAACTGAACATGTTAGAATTTTTAATTAAAATTGGAACAATGCATTTTGTCGGTGTACATAAGGTTTTTTTACATTGTGGTCAAAGGTCATTAAAGGGGTCAAAAGGTCAATCAAAAATTTTCAAAAAATCAAAATCCATGTATAAGTTCCGATTAAGCTGAAATTCACCAGGAATATTTCTTATGACATCCTAAGCACAATGCAAGAGCAGTTGACCCCATCCGTAACCCAGGGGTCAAGTTATAGGGGTCAAATTGCGGCTTGTATTCAGCGTCTGTTGACTCTAGTTACAAGCCGACGACGAATGTCGGCTTGTTCTGTCTCTTCTCAATTCTTACCTAGCCGGGACACCGGCTAGGTCTTGAAATGCTACCGGATCTTTCTTTCTTCTGGCAACAAATTTCAAAATGCTTCTTCCCTTACATGTTACATCCTGCAATGACGTCACTTGCACATATGCATCGTCTATATCCAGTGTCTATAGGGTGTTCACAGATTTGGGGTCAAAGGTCATTAAGGGGTCATTTCCGGTATAAAACCAAATATCTTCAAAATGCTTCTTCTTCCACAAATTACATGTGATGGTGACATGCTTAGATCATGTGACTTGACTTTGGTCGGTGTCTATAGGGTGTTCACAGATAAGGGGTCAAAGGTCATTAAGGGGTCATTTCCGGTTTTAAGCTAAATAACTTCAAGAATTTTTATCTCCATAATTAAGCATAGTAGATTTTTTAAATTTAAACTGTAACAATGCATTTTCTCGGTGTATATAAGTTTTTTTTTATTGGGGTCAAAGGTCATTAAGGAGGTCAAAACGTCAAATTTGCAAAAAAAATATTTAAAACTACGGAAAAGTAGCTGTATCTCAGCCTATGGAAGACGGATAAAGCCCCTACATGCTACAGTGATGCACCATTAATGGTGTGAGATGTCCATAATAGCCGGTCAAAGGTCAAACTTTAAGTTAAGACTGGCATTTCCGGCTCCGGCTAGGTCCAGATCTGTAACCAGATCTAGTTCTTTCTTTCTTTCTTTCTTCTTCTGGCAACCGCAATCAACTGCATGTAGCTCCGCAAGGATTGACAGATTTCAACCAAAGTTGACCCAAATGACCATTGGGCTAGGCCAAACCTTCCATTTGCCTTTGACCTCGCTGTGACCTTTGACCTAGCTATAATGGTCAAAATGTGATTTCACAAAAATGCTACTCCTTCCACAAATTTCATGCGATGAGGACATGGTTATATCATGTGACTCGACTTTAGTCGGTGTCTATAGGGTGTGCTCAGATAAGGGGTCAAAGGTCATTAAGGGTCATTTCCGGTCAAAGTCTAAAAATATTCAAAAATCACTGTCTTTACAAATTACATAGCAGAGAGTCGCCATTAGCACACATGCATTGCTACTAGCCAGGGTCTTTAGGATGCCTACAGTTTTGGGGTCAAATGTCATTAAGGGGTTACTTCCGGTCAAAAACCAAAATTATCAAAAATGTTCAAAACATTTTTATCTCAAAATGTAAACAGACCAGAATAATATAACCAACATACATGAATTAGTGTTCTCTGATGTATGCATGGTATTTTTATTTTGGGGGTCAAAGGTCATTAAGGGGTCACTTCCTGTTTTTAGCTGAATAACTTTAAGAATTTTTATCTCAAGAACTGAACAGGTTAGAATTTTTTAATTAAAATTGGAACAATACATTTTGTCGGTGTACATAAGGTTTTTTTTTCATTGAAGTCAAAGGTCATTAAGGGGGTCAAAAGGTCAATCAAAAATTTAAAAAAAAATCAAAATCCATGTATAAGTTCCGATTAAGCTGAAATTCACCAGGAATATTTCTTATGACATCCTAAGCACAATGCAAGAGCAGTTGACCCCATCCGTAACCCAGGGGTCAAGTTATAGGGGTCAAATTGCGGCTTGTATTCAGCGTCTGTTGACTCTAGTTATATACATGTCATACGGAGAAATGTTGGTCAAAATTCAAAAAAGGAAATTCTGGAGATTTGTGCAGAGAAAACGATGCAACAGCAATGGCGTTGCCCCTTTGTATCATGATGGATTATCTTCAGTGACAGCAAAGTGAAGTCCAGTAGGAGTAGACACCAAACTGGTGAACCTCATTGCAAAAATGTATGAGCAAACCAAATGCTCAGCCGCGGTAAGTGGAAAGATCACCGATTGGTTTGAAGTCCTAGTTGGTGATAGACAGGGATGTCTTCTCTCACTATACCTCTTCAATCTATATCTGGAGTTTGTCATCAAGGACATCCAAAAGCTAGGCTCAGGTGTGCAGATGGGTGACATGTGCATTAATAACATCCGATATGCAGATGACACCACACTCATGGATATGGACTTTGAGAACCTGCAAATATCCACTAATGAATTGGAAAAAGCATGCAGCAGCTGGGGAATGAAAATTAACCCAACAAAATGCAAGATCATGTCTGACGATCCAAGAGATATCATGCTGAACCAAATGCCCATTGTCAAAGTAAATAACCTCGTCTTTCTGGGTAGTAGTGTGCTCTCAGTAGAAGAGGATATTAAACGTCGCACAAAGTTGGCAGCCTGGGCATTTGGTAGATTGAAAAATACCATCTGGTCTAAACATGACATCACCAGATCGCTGAAAGTAAGGATCTACCAGTCGCTCATCCTCCCTATTGCCACCTATGGGTCAGAATCCTGGGCGTTACAAGAATCCAATCGACACAGACTGGATGTTTTTGAAACGCGATACCTTAGGGCAATGCTTGGACTATCCCTAGTTGACAAAATCCGCAACAATTCCATCAGACAGAGTCCCAACATCATTAGCTCCATCTGCCAGAGACGTTTGAAATGAGCTGGTCATATCTTCAGGATGCCTCAACATCGGCTTCCCCACCAAGCCTACATTAATGACTTCAGCAAGAAAAGACCACCAGGTTGTCCACTAACTAGATAGAAGGACCAAATTAAGACGGACCTGGGAATGACCCCACATGAAGCAAAGACACAAATCAACAGGCACAACTGAATGGAGGAGGCTTACTCGGCATGGGGCAAAGGGACACAACGTCCTGTGCAGATAAGTCAAGTATATGGTCGAATCCAACCAAAAGTGTCCACGGGCCAAAAATAAAAGTCCGAAATAAAAATGTCTCCACAATTTTTCCTTTTGCCCATTGATTGATGACATATTGGCCTTATAGGAACCAAAAGTGCCATTACTAATCTTGAAAAATAAATCCAGGACGTGTGATAGTAAATGTGATATCAAAACCCAATGTTACCTACGAATACCACTAGGATGCTTTCACTATCGCAATACTAATCAACCTAAAACAAATGGAATATTCCCATTAACGCTTTTTTCGTGTAATGTAGACCACAGGGTGTCAGGAAAATGCTAGCTCAACCAGAAAATATTTGTTTTTATTTTTATAACGCGATCAATATGATCTTAGTCAATTTATGCTAGTTTATTTTTGAAAATGAAGTTTAGGTCAGTTTCTGTATTTTATTTATCAAATGAGTATGAATCAATTTACACATTGTATAAGAACGAGTATGATATATGTTTTCAAGAATATTAGGAATTATACGCATACACCTAACGCTTTATATAATGAAAAGGTGAAGAAACCCGGGTATTCGTAGGTAACATGAGCGATTTAACAATATCTATATTGAGTTTATAGGTTTAAATTTTGCTATTATGGTAATGAATTAATAAAATGGTAGTTTTAGATCTCTTTCAGATGGTACGTCCAAATGAATAAATGCTATTACCTTTGATCAACATTTTTTTGATGCTTTTAGCAAGATTTTGACCACTTCATTTTGATATACAAGTAGTTAATCAGCAATTTTACATAATAAATAACTGTTGAATGAATCCGTATATAGGTAATAATAGTGTCCTGGGGTACCGCTTAAAGTTTTTGACAATTAATTTCCATTGGTAGGGACACTTCATTACACATGTCATGTATTATGCTGTATTCGTAAGTAACATTTCAGTATTTGTAGGTAAGAATTAGACTTTTGGTGGATATCGCAATCAAAACTTCATTTTATAAAGCACTTTAAATGTATTATTTTCTTTATGTGCGTTTATTGATACTTTAGACCCTACATGTATCATGTATTAATAATGTCTGTTCACAGCGGTTGAAAGAGGATTGAAGTAAGAAACAAAGGCACTAAAGTGACTTTAATTTGATTAATTGCACACAAATCGCTTAAAACCGTTATTGCAGACTTGTGAAGTCCATCTTGGAGTCAGTTACGTCTTGTGGCCTTTCGTTTGAGGGCAACTACAATTAGCTTTATACCAGGGTCCATCAATGTGTTGTCTAGATCATGAGACAATGAGAACGGTCGTTTTTTCCATGGTATTCGCAGGTAACCTTAGCGAAAACGTCAAAAGTTACCTTCGAATAAATCAATTTGGACACAAATTACTCAGAAACCAGAAGGTCGGTAAACATTTAAAATGAAGCACACATGACAGTTGACAAATCCAAGTATTTATCCCTTCTAATCTTCTTTGAATCTGATTTTTCTTTCAAATGAGCAGACCGTCGTCTATTTCAGTACATATTTTTCACCAATTAAGCCGTATTCAGTTTTGCATGGTGGGCATGTATGTGAATTCGCAACTTTCATTGACATATGATTTGATAGCAAACATACAGGCCTTCGTTATGTACCAATATGGGCATTGGCATGAATGGCGGTGTTTCACAATACTGTCATGATATCAAAGTGTATTCGTAGGTAACATTCGGTTACCGAAATTTACCTACGAATACTTGCTTTTATTGTTGACATCTCAGAAATATTTAAACGCAGGTTATTGAAACTTGGTAGAAATAAAGAGTGTATTACCCTGCACCTATTGCTTAACTATTGTTTACTATTCTCTCACTTTGTGGAAATGGCACAGCTTTTAACATGTATTCGGAGGTAATGCATATTTTTACCAAACCTACCTTTGTGCCATTTAGAATTTCTGGCAGCTAAACACAATAATAAAGATGTCCGAATGCAATGCATTTCAGTATTGGACATATCAAAGCTTGTATCAATTGCGCATTTATTAGCGATTTCCATTTTTTAAAGATATATCTAGTGCTATGAAAAATTGTATTCGTAGGTAAAGTAAAAAAAGACAAATCAAAAAATTATCACAAAAAATTCATAATTATGTACAAATATGTGAAAAATTGAACAGGCAATCTTTGAATACACACCTTTCAGGAAATCAATTTAGATTCAATCCAATGACTTCTTTTCATAACTGATTTAGATGTTTTTAAAAATACTTTCAGAAATATTGTGAAAAAATAGGTAAAAATAGCATGTTTTGGGGTCTCTGTGTCTAAGTTTTTCACAGAAGGGGTCTTATTATATATGGCGCGAAGCGTATGATCAAGGCGAATAAACACAATACAAAAACGAATGCCAATTGATTAATACTTTTAAGTTATGGCCCTGAACACGCCGTGTACACTTTTCGTTGGATTCGACCATATGTAAGTCATCTTTGTTTTATATCGAGGCGGAGAACCCTATATCTCATTAGCAAATGATATGTCTGCTATAGGTTCGTATTATCTGTTGCGAAACTATAGGCCTTTACTGAAAAGGCTGTCAAAAATAGAAATAAGTGGCATATATTTTGATGTGCCAATATTATGTAGCCCTAGTACCATAGATTTGACGTGTATCGGGAGCTGCACTGTTATTAATGAAGAAAAACTTTTTTGATGTAATCTCTTTAGTTGGAGAACAGGTCCACACATATACTGGTCGTGGAGGGCACCATCGGGGGTATATTGCTAATACCCGAACTAACCGCTTTACAATAAAACAATAATAATAATACAATAAACAACTAAGGTTAAAAGCAAACACATAATACCGATAAGTAAACAAAATTAGAAACTGATTTAAATAAAGATATTAATAAAACATCTACCTCACTTTTTACACGTTTATTGTAGTGAAAACAGCAACAGACAAACATGTTTTTAGTCTTTCTTTACATTTTATTCAGTTTTTTCAATTACTTCAATTACTTCAATTTTCCCAATTACATGAAATCCTGTTTTCCGTTTTCTACCTCCGATTCCGTGAAATTTGTTCGTTTTCCATATAACGGAAAACTTATGGCTCTAAGTCTTAGTTGGTATATCCGGCTCAAAATTTTCCGTTTTTATATATTCTAAGTGTATCATCAAAGCAAAACAACAACAAAAAAAATATGCAAATGAGCTACCAAATTAGCATATTTCGCGACGAACACCTAGTGCGATTTGAAGACCGCCAATGTCCACCAACGTCACACCACTATACGCCTTACCAGTTCCGAGAAATTGGACGGAATGAAATTTATGCAAATGAGCTACCAAATTAGCATATTTTGATACGAAAGCCATGGAAATAATAAATAATCCCACCATAAAAGAGACCAGCTGGTAAACATGGTATATGGATACCATGAGAAGGACCGCTGTGTCGCAACAGAGGCTAATAAGGGTAGGTGTCGCATTGAAGACCATCATCATATGCTAATTAGGTCAGGGGTTACTAAACCTAACCCTAACCCTAACCCTAACTCTAACTCTAACCCTAACCCTAACACTAACCCTAACCCCCATAACCCCTGACCCTAATTAACATTATGATGATGGTATGTCTTAAATGAGACCTCTACCTTGTTAAGTGTGGGACACAATGTCATCGCCCCGATATCTTCATGGCAGAAATCGCCATGGTAGATTGAATCCACCGCCACACATGGCCATTATACATATCGACCTGTTAAATATAACAGGCCGAAGGACATCTGACTAAGGCTACTGAAAATAGCCCCGATTAGCTCGGTTACTCACCTCGCTCTGTGTCAGTCAAGCATGGTATGCCATAGGTCATATTCTTTTAGACAACCTTCACGATTGGCCTATACACTGCGCTATATAATTCGGCACATATAAATCAGAATTATTGCGGAATTATTGTCAGTTTTTGACTCAAGACGCAAGCTACTGTCTCAAAGCGCAAGCTACCGACTATCATATCTGTTCAAAATATATATTCATGTGCAAGGAACCACATTTGGTTTCTTTATACGAAATCATTTACGGGAGATATTCATCATTTTCTAACCCGGTATCCGAAGATTTTCGTCTGATATCAAAATCGTGCATAGCAATTCACGTGTATCGATCCCGTGTATTCATTTTAGTGTCTCTGCTGCACCAAATAATTATTAGCCAGACGATGTCGGTGTGTGGGAGTGTCGGAATACAAGATGACCCGATGTCGGAACATAGGTTCGCAGTACAAGCGATTCACAGAGAGGAGGTTAATTCATTTTAACACAATAGAGCGTAGTGGGACTGAAGAGAGCAATAAATCTGAATTATTTACAACTATAATTGTAATGTTTTTGTTTGCCGTCTGTGAACTTGAATTTTAGGTAAAATAATGGACGAAGAAGATCGTACAGATGACGAAACAAGCCTGAAAAACAACGACATTCTTGATAAAGAAGACAAGCGTGCGGCTGTCAAAAGCGGTCTGGAAGATATCAGCAGTCTTGACGAAGAAGACCAACAGTTTATGAACGATATTGTGTCACGAATACAGGCTGGGGACGATGTGGAAGTGGATGTTCGGAATAGAGTAAGTGAGATAAATAAAGGGATTAACTTGAGTCAAAGAAGTTTACTTAATAAAACAATTTGATACGGCGGCAAAGACTTAGGCTAAAATCACCAAGAAGCACAACTAACACACTGTTCTATAATTCAATTCAAAACAAATGAATTAATCAATTATCTTAGTGTGATACTGTACACTTGACGACATCTGGCAGAACAAGTATTAACATAAAAACAATAAAACAACTATAGCCTATAACATTTTCAAATCACCAAGAATTACATTTCCAATATCTGTGATAAAACTTAAATTCTGAAACCAAGTGGAAACTCAAAGGAAAATTAATTTCCAACGGAGATGCACTCGATTTGGGATCAGTTCGTTATTCTGACGGGGCCTTATTCCACAAGGATCGTTATTCCAAACTAAACGGATAGAAATTCCGATCTATTTAGCTTCATTTTGTGGAAGATCCCATTGTTTGCGATGATAAATATGTTTCAATTTTTCTCTACAGGATGGATGGACTGCTCTAATACTGGCAACCCAGAATTGCCATACGGAGACTGTCACGTGTCTTATTGAGGCAAAGGCGTCATTGGATATCCAGACTCAGGTGAACACTCATCTTTAACTGCTGGCCAGTCCAAATCACTTGAACAGCTGCAAAGAAGAGCTTGCAGGATAGTCCTGGGCAGGAATTTTACATCTTATTCTCTCCAATAATCCTAGAACAAATGATTTACTACCCCCTGTCAGGGGCAGGGTCCATGGTCGCAACCTACGCAATGCTAACAAATTGTCCCAGCTTTTTACCAGAACCTCGCGCTTCCAGGGTAGTCCAATTCAATATTTTATTAGATTATTAAATAGTTAGTTTTTTTCATATTAACTGCTCAGGGCTGTCCTGCTAACTTAATTCATTCAGCCCCTATATGCCACTGTTGATTTTTTATGATATTTTATCCCTTTTTAATTTTTATTTACATAACTTATTTGATACTGATGTGTGATAAATTGTGTATTGAAATGTGTCGTATTGATTGTTGTATAATATCATATATTTTTGATGTGTTTTAAAATTGTAAGTTTACATGTAATAGGGCTGCGATATGAAATAAAATAAACTTTACTACTACTACATATACAAACATTTTATGCTTTTAGTTCTATGGCTTTTGATAATATATACCGGTACCTATATAATAGGGGTATTTCTGACACATTTTGAACCAATTAGAGAAATATTAACTAGAAAGACATATATTTTACTTTAGTTTGGGGAAGCTCCTATTCGTCGTCATTCATCTATCTAGATATGCAAACATTTTATGCCTTTAGTTTATATATCTACCAGTGCTAAAATCTATGGCTTTTGATAATATTTGGGAGTAATTCTAAAACATTTTGAACCAATTAAAAAAACATAAATAGAAAGACATATATTTTGCTTTATTTTGTGGAAACAAAATACAGGGTGTCCCCCCAAAAAGAGAACCCTCATTGCGCCCTCTTTTTCTCCTATTTGTGAAAAGTTGATCAAATATATTTTGGCATGAAAAGAAACCTTTAATCGTTAGCTTTAATAAACCAAAACAATTATTTCAATCGGCTTACAACTTGAAGATATGCCCTTCTAAAGAAAAGTACCCGTTTTTCACTCTGTCCACGGATAGCAAACGGAGTGGTTGGGACGGGGCATGCTGTGGAATGGCCTACAAGATCACCAGTCCTCACACCACTTGATTTCTTTCTCTTTGGCATTGTTTGGGCCAAAATCCAAGATCTTCGCAAACGTATTACTGCTGCATTCGCAAGTATCCGGCGCACAGGGCTACCTTTTAACCTAAAAGAGAAATGACTTATGTTGTAAATAAAAAGAAAGCAAGAAACAACAAAGTAAGAAAGTAAGAAACATAATAAAACAAAAAGGCATAATAACCAAGGAAAAATAAGTAATTGCGAGTATAGCAAAAGAAGTCCCATCCCACGTCCATGTTACCCACAAATTAATGATATAGGAGTATGTTTGTATATCTCCAGTTCAATCAAATATAAGTTAAGGACTGATCTTTGTATTTCAAATCCAAACTTTGAATCCTGTTTTATACAAAACAAAGATTCACGAAATATGTTAGTTGGCGTTTTTTACCGTGCCCATACAGCCATAGAGCATTTTATTAATGACATTAGTCCAATACTTGACAAAATAACGAACGAAAAAAAACAGGAATGCTATCTAATGGGAGATTTTAACATAGACATGTTAAAGGATGATTGTCACAAACAAACTCATGAGTATCTAAATCTTGTTTATTCATATTCATTTTTACCAACCATTTACAAACCTACCAGAATAACTGAACACAGTGTTACAATTATTGATAATATTCTTACAAATAACTATTACGATATTAACTCAGAAATAATTGTTACAGATATCAGTGATCATTTACCAACTATATTGATCAAAAAACAGGTAGCAAGGAAAACGCCAACTGAAAAGAGAAAATATTTCTATTAGAGGAATCACAATGAAAGTAATATTAACAACTTAAGACAAAAACTTTCGAATGTAGATTGGAAGGCAGAATTGGATAACGAAGATGTTAACGATAGTTACAATAAATTTGTACATACCTTTAGTAAATTGTATGATGAATGTATACCTTTAAAGAAACATAAGTGTAATAACAAAAAAGAACCGAAATCTCCGTGGATAAGTGATATGATGAATGTATACCTTTAAAGAAACATAGGTGTAATAACAAAAAAGAACCGAAATCTCCGTGGATAATTTGATTTGATTTGATTTATTGATAATCCAGGCAAACATACATACAATAGCAGAAAAAAAGCCTTAAAACAATAAACACAAATACAATAGTCAACGGGGTCCCTGGCGGATTCCCTAATAGCGAACTAAATCACTTTGAAGTGGGTCTCCGATAACCCCGTTGACGAAAGATATTATATATAAAAAACGATTAAAAAAAAACCCCGCACACACAACACATTACTGATAAAGGTACATACAACTACGCGTTTTGCGCGAAAAAGAAAACAAACTAAAAACAATTTCACTGGAGACATCATTTGGTAAGGTGGACCATAACCTGGGAAATGCGACAAAGAGGGAATTATGGAAAGCGTCAGTTCGGCTGCGATGGAAATGCCGGAAATCTATGTTGACTGCTTGTCTGGAGGAAAGAGTATTCAGCTTGATATAGTCAGCCCAGCTAATATTGTATTTATTCCACAGACATCCAACAGCAAACATAATGCGAAGATAATCAAAGCGAGAAAGAATGATGGGAATCTCAAGGGTCTGGAGCCTTGTACTGTAGAAGGCCTAGACTGCCAGGTACCAGGAAAACAGTATCTGGTGAACCTTCTCTGGACCCCTTCCAGCTTATTTTTGTGACCCTCCCTGTTAGGAGCCCAAACTGGAGCACAGTACTCCAGGATAGGTCTCACCAGAGCAAAGAAAAGTTTCTTCATGGTATCCGGGTCGTTGGATCCAACCGTTCTTTGGATGAAGCCAAGCAAACGTTGGGCCTTACTAGTGATAGTATCAACATGGGGACCCCACTCAAGGTTAGAAGACAAGACAACGCCGAGGTGTTTATAAGTAGAAACGGTTTCAAGAGGCATATCACCCATCTGATATCTAACGGAAAGAGGACGATGGGATCTGGTAATGTGCATTACCACACATTTAGCAGCATTAAGGGGAAGCCTATTGATGGTACTCCACGTCCTGATTGCATCTAAGTCATTCTGAAGAATATTTTCATCCTGGGGAGATGTGATTGGTCTATAAAGGACCGTGTCGTCGGCATACTGTGGAAGAGACAATGAAACAAAACAGGGAAGATCAAGAACATGGACATTAAAAAGTAGGGGGCCAAGAATGGAGCCCTGTGGGACCCCAGACCTAACACAAATCCAGTCGGAGAATTCACCAAGGTATTGCACCCTTTGGGTTCTATTATAGAGGTACGAGGTGAACCATTTTTAAAAAAATGCTTAAAAGCATTTGACCACATATACCATATCCATGAAGCTTAGACAGAAGAAGACTATGGCTGACCTTGTCAAAGGCTTTGGACCAATCAAGGAACACAGCATCAATTCTAGGAGGACAGCGTTCATCCAGAATGGACGCCCAGTCATGGTACATGGTGACAAGCTGAGTAGCACACGATCTTCCTGGACAGAAACCGTGTTGACCCTCTGCGACTAGACCATGCCAAATCAGGTGCGACTGAAGTCTATTGGCAACAATCCTCTCCATAACTTTTCCAACTGTAGAACACAGAGATATGGGCCGGTAGTTTCTAAAATCGTCCTTGGAACCATTTTTGTAAATAGGCACAACATTTGCCTTTTTCCAGTCCTCGGGAAAAGTTCCCGAGGCCACAGAAAGATTGAATATTCTAGCAAGAATGTTACCAATTACAGGAGCAGATAATTTCAACAGTCAAGAACTGATGCCGTCAGGGCCTGGAGACTTCGAAATATCAAGTTTGGAAAGAATTTCAAGAACCTCAGCACCGTCCGTATTCAAGGTCGAAAGTAATAACATACCAGGATGGTCAGCACACTTGTGAATTACATCATTTGGGTCATAGGCAGACTGATCAACAGTGAAGTTGTCTTGAAAATGGGAGGCAAAAATTTGCGCAATCTCAGCAGGATTGTCTGCAAGAGATTTGACATAACTAGAATAACATCTTTTCACTTCATATTTAACCTTATTTCTAAAGTTCTTATATTTTGCCCAATTCGTTGAAGAATTACTAGATATAGCAGCTTTGTACAACCTACGCTTCTTTCTGACAAGCCTGATCATATCGTTGGTTATCCACGGAGCGCGTCTACGGTTTTTCGGCGCAGCTCTGGGCACTACGTCGTTGACAACAGCAAGATAAAGATCTTTGAAATTATTCCAAGCATAATCAACATCAGGTGGATCAGTGAAGCATATATCCCAAGGTGTATTAATTAAAGTTTGAAGAAAGATATCAATATCGAGTTTATGATACAATAGAATTGGACGGCTTTTTGGAGATTGCTGGCTGTTTAAAAGAAGTTTATATGTAACAATATCATGGTCACTTTTGCCCAGTGCAGGCAATGAATTAAGTGACTGAAGAGTGTCAGGGGTATTAATGTACACATGATCAATGATAGTTGAATCATTTTCTTACGATCCGTGACCATTCATAGCATACCTTTGTTTCTCTGTGGATTTGACTAGATGGACATATTCTAAGAAAAAATAGCTCCCATGTCCCTCCCAAAAATGGTGGGAAAATCTATTTGTAGCTCATTTTTCAAAATGGCCGCCGGTGACATATTGAAAAACATGAAAATCTATATACCATGACCTGGATAGGCTATAATGACAAATAATGTGCCGTTTTCAACTATTTTTGGCATGCCAGACCTTTTAAGGTAATATTCAAAGTGTTTAGAGGTCATCTTGACCCCTAAATCCATGAAAACCCGTTTAAGATCATATTCGAAGAGTTTGGGGTCACATTGACCCCTATATCCAAGATGGCCGCCAGCGCCGTATTGACAAAAACATGAAAATCTATATACCATGAAGTGGATAGGCTTTTGTCATATCCAAAGTGTTTGGGGGTCATCTTAAACCCTAAATCCAAGATGGCCACCAGCGCCATATTGAAAAACATGAAAATCGATATATCATGAAGTGGATTGACTATAATAACCAACAATGTGTCGTTTTCAACTATTTTGGGCATGCAAAACCATTTAAGATCATATTCAAAGAGTTTGGGGTCACCTTGACTCCTAAATCCAAGAGGGCCGCCAGCACCATATTGACAAAAACATGAAGTGGATAGGCTATACTGACAAATATTCCACTATTTTTGGCATGCCAAACCTTTTCATGTCGTATTCAAAGTGTTTGAGGGGCATCTTGACCCCCTAAATCCAAGATGACTGTCTAAGTCATGTTGAAAAACATGAACATCGATATTTAAGATGTGACACACATGAGGCCAATACTTATTTTTACTCAATTACTTATACTATAGATTTTGAAAGTGTTACCTTAGTTCTTTCAGGAAAGTTGCACATTAAGAGCATGTGATGGAGAACAGAACAGACACTGAAGAGCTACAGAGCAACCAAGAGATTGATAAACTAGAATGCATGCTGAAAGATCATTTCCCTGTAAAAGACAGTTTAGAAAAGTAGAGAAATGGGAGAACATTAAGGACAAATTTTTACAATGGAAGGGCCTTGATAAATTTCAACATGTCAATACAACTGTGGAATGGGATAAAGGACCTAAGGGTTGTCATATGCATGCTACTTGTTGTACCACGATGTCTAACACACACGCTCACTGCCAAGCTACAAAATGCAAGCACAAATCTGAGAAATCAAAAAAAAAAAAAAGAAAAAAAAAAAGAGGCTGGGATGTCCGGTCAGCAATCATCTTTCTCAGGACATCCTCCCAAGAAACTTCGTTCAAGTATACGTGTTCTGCATGATAAGGCATTGTGCGTCCACAAAAGGCTGGTAACCGGGACAAAAACACTGTTGTTACTTTTGACACAAGATGCATGGAGAAGATTCAAGGCACACACTATCTACATTGCAGATGAGGATACAAGAGAGCGGTTAGATACGTTTATAACGTCAATCCCAGACAGGTAAACAGCCTTTGGCTTGGAAATCAGATACCACGGTCATTGCTGGCGTCAATATGTCAGCAATCAAGCGAGAAATAATCTCAGTAAAAATGCAGAGCATCTAGAGCATGTTAACCTTCGGGAGGCTCAAGCTTTGTTCTTTCAACATATCCAACAAGTCATATTTGAAGATCGTGAAATACGCACCCTTGAAGGACTGCTCCAAGATTACATTCGCATTACTTCAAACTACGAGCACTTTTCCCAAGTAAGGTCCAGCTACCTCAAGGAACTTCTGATCAAAGAATTTGGAAAAGTCAGAGGATTTCACGAACGTATTCAGAAGAATGTTAATGAGCTTGTGTATGATACAAGAGCTGCCGGTACATACATCGAGGCCGCGCTGTTATCACTGGGAGTAACGGATGACCAGTTGGTCAAGAATGTCGCAACACGACTTAGAGAACAGGTCATCAAAAGAACCACTATATTAATTCTATAATTGGACGTAAGAAAAATAGAAATGTACAATCAATTTAAAAATACTCAAGGTGATATTATACTTGATTCTGAGAAGATTTCAAATGAATTTAATGACTTTTTTTGTCAATATAGGACCAAAATTAGCCTCCAATATCAAATGTACTGGGAAAAATTATTATGATTATTTAGAAAAACCATTCACCAGCAGTGTGTATATGAAACCAATTGTAAGTGAAGAAATTATAAAAATTATACATAAGTTCAATCAAAATAAGAGTGCTGGTTATGACAACTTTGGTAAGTACATTGTTAAAAGAATTGCTAAAGAAATCTCAGATCCATTAACAATAATTTGTAATCTGTCTCTCAGGGAAGGCGTCGTTCCAGATGAATTAAAAATAGCAAAAGTAATTCCTATCTATAAAAAAGAGAATCCCGAATGTTTTTCTAATTATCGTCCTGTTTCAGTTTTGCCATGTTTTTCCAAAATACTTGAAAGACTTGTGTTTAACAGATGCATGAATTATATTGACAAATATAACATATTAAATGATAAACAGTTTGGATTTAGACCAAAACATTCTACATATGGCAATTTTAGAATTTATTGACAAAGTCAGTAATTCAGTTGAAAAAAAAGAAACAACCTTAGGAATATTCCTGGACTTGTCAAAAGCCTTTGATATCATTGATCATAGCATATTATTATATAAATTGGAATACTATAGATTTAGAGGTAATGTCTTGAAATGGTTTGAAGATTATTTATCAAATAGAAAACAGTATGTATATTATAATTCATGTAAATCTCAATATAAAAATATTCAATGTGGAGTGCCCCATGGATCAATCCTGGGCCCATTATTATTTCTTTTGTATGTAAACGACATCACAAACACCTCATCGATTCTTGAATTTGTATTGTTTGCCGACGATACCACTATCACCTATTCACATACAGACATTTTGTCTAAGTATGATCTAGTTAATAAAGAATTACTTGAAGTCAATAATTGGTTTAAGACGAATAAGCTGTCAGTTAATGCAAGTAAGACCAATTTTATGGTGCTTGGAACTAACTATGAAACATCACGTATATCAAATAATGTAAAAAAAGATATCATATTGGACGATACTACCCTAGAACGGGTTGACAAGACCAAATTCCTAGGAGTGACAATTGACGAAAATTTGACATGGAAAATACACATTGATAACAAAGAACATTGGAGTAATAAACCAAATTAAGCACTTTGTACCAGAGAAAGTTTTATATTCACTATATTGTACATTAATTCTTCCTTATATCAATTATGCTATTTTAGCATGGGGAAATACATGTAAGAACTACTTAGAGAAGATTTTTGTACTGCAAAAAAAGGCACTTAGAATCATTTCAAATAGTCATTATTTATGTCACTCTGCTCCTATTTTTAAAAAGTATAAATTACTTAATGTTTATGACACATATCATACGGAATTTAGCATATTTATGTATAAACATTTTTCAAATCAGCTACCTGTAGCATTCGACAACTATTTCATGCAGCAGATAAATCGACATAAGTATCGCACAAGAAATGCCGATGACTATAATATATGTCATACAAAAACAGAATTTGCTCACAAAACAATAAAAGCTGCCGGTCCTAGGAATTGGAATATTACTGATAAATATATAAAGATGGCAAAATCGGTAAAAGTTACAAATAAAGAAAAGTCTAATAAAAAAATTACATCTAATATTTAGGCATTATTTAATGACCTCACCCATTTCCAACCCAACTATCAATTTCTTGTGTGGACTGTGGAATGTTTATTTATTGAAACGTTACAAATATTTATATTGGTTCTTTCTTTGCATGTTCTTCTCCTCTTTCTTTTTTCTTTTATCTGTTAAGTTTGTGTGATTGTATGTTGTAACTTAGGGCAGTGTAAGGGGGTGCTCGCTTCAGGCCTTTGGGCATTTTGAGCATCTCCTCATTCAAATTTTGTGTCTTTTATTTATATTTTGTATGTTGATTTGAATGAATTAAAATGATGATGTATGTATGTATGTAAACCCACCGGTAAAGCCCATTCCCTAAATAAAGTTGTTTTTATAAAGCTATCATTGAGGAATGTTTGATATTCATGTACTCATTTGCAATCTTGAAGTAGCCAAACCTCCTCCGTGGACAAAGTGAAAAACGGGTACTTTTCTTTAAAAGGGCATAACTTCAAAAGTTATGAGCCGATTGAAATAATTGTTTTGGTTTATGAAAGCTAACGAATCAAGGTTTCTTTACATTTGAAAATATATTTGATCAGCATTTTAAAAATAGGAGAAAAAGAGGGCTCAATGAGGGTTCTCTTTTTTTGGGACACCCTGTATACATGATAAAACCATTCTTTTATAAAACAAGAAATGCATGAAGCTGCAGATTTAGCAAACCTTATATTGTAATTAAAGATCAATTTGCGTTTACAGGATGGAATGACTGCTCTGATGCTAGCAGCCGAGAATGGCCATACAGAGATTGGAAAGTGTCTTATTGTGGCTAAGGCGTCATTGGATATACAGAATCAGGTGATGTTTACTTCATCTCTCTAGATATCAATCATTTTTATGTTTTCAATCTACCAGTGCAAAAATTACATGACTTTTGATAACATTTTGAAACATCTTGGAATAGTAAGAGAAATGTTGAATATCCAGAATCAGGTGATTTTTATTTCATCTATTTAGATACGCAAACATTTTATTCTTTTAGTTATCTACCAGATCAAAATTTCTAAGGATTTTGTTAATATATAGTAATCATGTTTTAGACCAGTAAGAGAAATTTCAACTAGAAAGACCCTCTACATACAAGATTGGTCAAGCCCTGCATAATCTGCATAGAGTCTAGGGAGATGGTTGTGGAATCACCGTATGGGGAGCATTTCACAGTAGGTCGAATTCACACCTCTACATGCTAGAAGGACACATGAATCAGGACCAATACCTGCATGTTCTAGATACAGTTATGCTTCCGTTTGCAAGAAGAGACTTCGGGAACAATTTCGTGATCCAAGATGACAACACCACGGCGCACAGGGCCCTACTCGTGAGGGAATTTTTTGAAAATGAGAATGTAGAACAGCTGGACTGGTCGGCTTTGACCCCGAATATGAACCCTTTAGAGTATCCCGCAGGTTAGGTAACATAGACAACCAACCAAATCAACCTAAAGAAACTTAGACACGCCCTCCTTGCTTGCTGGCAAGATATTCCACAAGGAACCTTGGTAAACCTGGTCGAGTGAATGTCACGTCGCGTACATGACATGTGGACACACCAAATATTGAGTTGTGTTATCTCAAGCAAGAGACTTATCTGAACATGTCACAATGAGAGTTTAAGTTTTTGTTTAAACAATTAAGTTTGCTAGTGTCTTTAATCTTGTTTTGTGATACAAAGAAACCACCAAAAAGTGTTGCGATTGTGTGACCCTTCCTTTGCAATGCGCTACCTCAGGTAATTCTTTGTTTGCAAACTGTATCTTTCAATTAAATTCAACTGAGCATTACGCCAGAACAATAAGCCTGTTCCTAATATGATTGAAAACTGCATTAGACATGAAAATAAAAATATTCCAAACTTTTTTTCCATGACTGTATATAGAGGCCATTCTGATACATTTTGAACCAATAAGAAAAATTTTAACTAGAAAGGCAAATATTTTGCTTTATTTTGTGGAAGCTCCAATTGTTTGCGGAAAATATTAGATGGTAACCACGTTTCGATTTGTCTCTTCAGCATGGATGGACTGCTCTAATGCTTGCATCCAAGACCGGAAATACAGAGATTGTCACGTTTCTTGTTAAGGCCAAGGCGTCATTGGATATCCAGGCTCAGGTGATTTTCACTTCATCTATCTAGATATTTTATGGTTTTAGTTTATCTATCTACCAGTGTAAAAATATATGGCTTTTGATATTAAGGGATCATTCTAAAACATTTTGAACCAACAATGTAAAAACTAAAAAGAATTTTACTTTATTCTGTGGATGCTCACATTGTATGCGGTAAATTTCGAATGGTAACCACATTTCAGTTTGTCCTTACAGGATGGATCGACTGCTCTGATTCTGGCATCTCAGAATGGCCATACAGAGATTGTCTTGTGTCTTATTGAGGCAAAGGCGTCATTGGATATCCAGACTCAGGTGAACTTTTAATACTTCATCTATCTCAATATACAAACATGTCTACCAGTGCAAAATTTCTATATGGCTTTTGATAATATATAGGGGATCATTCTGAAATATTTTGAACCAATTAGAGAAATGTTAACCGGAAAGGCAAATAATATTTTATTTTGGTGAAAGCGGGAAATATTAGATGGTAACCACGTTTCGATTTGTTTCTTCAGCATGGATGGACTGCGCTAATGCTTGCATCCGAGAACGGACATACAGATATTGTCACGTTTTTTGTTAAGGCAAAGGCGTCATTGGATATCCAGGCTCAGGTGATTTTTACTTTCATCTATCTATTCTATATTTTATATTTTATGGTTTTAGTTTATCTATCTACCAGTTCAAAAATTCCATAGCTAACTAGAAAGTCAAACATTTTGCTTTATTTGGTGGAAGCATAAATTGTTTGCGGTAAATATAAGATGCTAACCACGTGTCCATTTTTCTCTCCAGCATGGATGGACTGCTCTAATGCTTGCATCCGAGAACAAACATACAGAGATTGTCACGTTTCTTATTGAGGCAAAGGCGTCATTGGATATCCAGACTCAGGTGATTTTCACTTATCTATCTAACAGTGCCAAAATTCTTTAACAGTTGATAACTTGAATATTTAAGGGTCATTCTGAAACATTTTGAACAAATAAAGAAAATGTTAAATAGAAGGAAATATATTTTGCTTTCTTTTGTGGAAGCTTCTATTGTCTGCGGCAAATATTAGATGCTAACCACGTTTCAATTTGCCTCTACAGCACGGGTGGACTGCTCTGATGCTGGCATCCCAGGATGGTCATACAGAGATCGTCACACGTCTTATTGAGGCAAAGGCGTCATTGAATATCCAGACTCAGGTGAACTTAACTTCATCCATCTAGATATGCATACATTGTATGCTTTTAGTTTATCTCTCTACCAGTGCCAAAAACTATAACGACTTTCATAATAATTATAGAGGGGTCATTCTGAAACATTTTGAACCAATAAGGAAAATGGTAACTAGAAAGACACATATTTTACGTTATTTTGTGAAAGCTCCAATTGTTGGTGGTGAATATTTGATAGTAACCACGTTTCAATTTGTCTCTACAGAGTGGATCAACGGCTTTGATGCTGGCTTCCCAGAATGACCAAACATATATTGTTACGTGTCTTATTCAGGCAAAGGCGTCATTGGATATTAAGTCTCAGGTGAACTTAATCTATCTGGATATGGCACATTTAATGCTTTTAGTTTATCTATATAACAGGGCCAAAATTCTTTGGGTTTTGATAATATTAAGGGATCTAAAATGAGCGTTTATTGCGTTTCGACAGTATTTTTGAGGACATGAGAGCACCTCAGACCTATCGAATTGCATTCTGAATACGAAGCATGTCTTTCTGATATCAAATAATTTTCATTTTTGAAAATCACAATATAATATAAATTTTATGACAAATTATAAAAATTTGATATTTTTCAAATTTTTGATATATAACAGTCCTCGAAGTAAATTATATAAATCTAATGATATAGTCTTAAAGTGTATGTAGCAGGGAGGAAAAGCCGACGGTCAATTGAAAATTTTGACCTTTCATGTTGAAAATATAGATTTTTTTCCCAAAAAGACCTAATTTTTTTTTTTTTTTTTTTTTTAAAAATCCATATCTTCAATACGAAAGGTCAAAATTTTCAATTGATCGTCGGCATTTCATCCCACCTACATACACGTTAAGTATAAATCATCAGATTTATAAAGTTTACTTCGAGTACTGTTAAATATCAAAAATATCAATTTTTCATGATTTGCCATAAAATGTGTATTAAATTGCGAATTTCAAAAACCAAAATTATTTGATATCAGAATGACATTCTTCGTATTCAGAATGCAATTCGATATGTCTGATGTGCTCTAATGTCCCAAAATAAATACTGTCCAAACGTTCATACCCCAGCCCTTAAGGAGTCATTCTGAAACATTTTGAACCAATAAGGAAAATGTTAAATAGAAAGAAATATATTTTGCTTTCTTTTGTGGAAGCTCCTATTATCTGCGGCACAGGTAGTCTCAGTTACATGTAATATGCATGACTGGCATGAAAAGGCTATACATGTACAGTGTCTGTGTGTTGTGTGTGTAAGTAAAGGTGTGTTGGCTGGTTTAATATAATAGTCCAAGGTCGTTTTGGCTCGATCATAAGAAAAAGTTAAAAAACTGAATAAGAACATATTATGTAACAAAGCTATACTTAGGGGGATGGCATTTTATCGAAAGCGGTGGCGGTGGTGTGGGGGTGGGGGTGGGTGGGGGGTGGGTTGGGGGTGGGGGGTGGGTGTCCCAAATTTACAAAACGTCAACGTCAATAAAATTGCGACCTCCTATGTTGGCAACAAACATTTTATGCCCCTCCTACCGATATACCTTACCCCCTTAACAGGCTAAAATGGTATTGAAATCAGTCTTTTTGAATAACATAAACACACTACATTTTGATCATCAAAAATTTTGTGACTTCCCCTGTTTTTCTTTCCAAAAATGTATGACCCCCAGTCTATTTGGGACCCACATCTTCCGAAGAAAATGCCAGCCCCCTGGGAAAATTCAGCGACTTTTGAAATATAAATTTTTAAAACTCATCATTATGAAGAGTGGGTGGATTTCCCCTTCCCATGCATACTGTATTGCACAAGTACAATAATTGTTGTTCTTTACCTAGCTGGGGGTTTTTAACCCCCGAGCTAGGTACTGTTTTTCTATCCGATTCTTCTTTCTTTCTTTCTTCTTCTGGCAACAAACTTTAAAATGCTACTCCTCCTACACGATACACCCTACAATTACGTAACTTGCACATATGTATCGGCTATATCCAGTGCCCATATTGTCTAAACAGAATTGGGATCAAAGGTCATTAAGGGGGCATTTCCAGTATTTAACCAAATACCTTCAAAATGCTTCTTCTGTCACACATTATATAGTACAATGATGTCATTTGCATATATGCATCAGCTATACCACACGCCTATAACGTGCATACAGAATTGGGGTCAAATGTCATTAAAGGGGTAAAATCTTACAATGGCATTATCTGGACATCTGTATGGGGTATGGGGCTCAAACTCGGTGACAACAAATCTGACCAAGGGAAGATTCTGCAGGGGTCAGGTCAAAGGTCATGCAAAGGTCAAATTTTAGAAATGCATTTCCTGGACATCTGTAAGGGGTACGGATCTCAAACATGGTGACAACAAACTTAATGATCAGGGGAATATGTTGGAAAACTTTAGAAGGGTCAGGTCAAAGGTTATTTGGGGTCAAATCTTATAATTTTATTTTCTGGATATTTGTAAGGGGTATGGGACTCACACTCAGTGACAACAAATCTCATGACCAGGGGAACATTTTGCAGGGGTCAGGTCAAAGGTCATGCAGAGGTCAAATCTTAGAAATGTATTTTCTGGACATCTGTAAAGGGTACGGGGCTCAAACTTGGTGACAACAAACTTGATGACCAGGGGAACATTTTCGTTACATTTTGCAGGGGTCAGGTCAAAGGTCATCTGGGGTAAGATCTTAGAGTTGCATTTTCTGGACATCTGTAAGGAGTACGGGACTCAAACTCGGTGACAACAAACCTCATGACCAGGGGAATATTTTTGGGACATTTTGCAGGTGTCAGATACCTCTACAACACCAACACGCCCCAGCTAGGTTTGTGGTCTATGACCACCATTTACCACTAGTTTAGTTTGTTTTTGTTTTGCTTAGGTAAGCTTACAAATCATTAGTAACAAATTGAAGTTGGCCTATATACATTCACTGTGTCAGAGAATTGTTATAATTAAAAACACATCAGAAAATATTACAGAAGGAAACAGTTTGGTGGTTTTCATTTTGTGGCAAATTTTTACTAATTTTAAATTGTCACAGTGGTGTTTTTTTGTCAATGACTGGTACGTCAATGCTTCCTTAAGAATGACGCGGCACCTTTAATTAAGGCACAACTTTACGCGTCATGTTAAACTGTAAAATTGTGCATGTTTAGCAAATAAACTCGCTATACAATTATTCAATTTCACATTGCCATGGCAATATCATTCATCTAAATTGCAGATGAAGGAGAGGGTAATGTAAACCATAAGCTTAATATTACAAATATTTGTGTGTAGCCCTGTCATACCTCTACACGATCCTAGTTTATAATACTCAAAAATACTCAAATCCCTATAACAGACCTTCAAATGTCCATAAATCCATCATAAACATGGAATTAGACAGGCTTTTTATCATGATTATCTTATCTGAGCCTGCATATCACGTCCATGTTCATACGTTTGGCCATGGTGCTGAATTCGACAACTATGACTTCCAAACCTGATGACCGTATCCAAATAAATTTAAATTTTTCCACTGAAATAATTATGACAGTCCAATCGCGAAGAATTATAATCATAAATGATAAATGAAAGCAAAAACGTGACCAAAACGCAGATTGTGCTCCAATTCAATAAGTGTGAGTACTATAACGACCTGCACCCTATGTAGAATTTTAACAGTTAATTTTTAAATTACACGCCTTTAATTTTTGTGTCCTAAATCGTGACATTTATGTCTTCGGGGCGGAAACTTGCCCATCTCACCCACTGCACTTGCTATTATTACGCGATACACACCATGAAATTCTTATATAGTAATTAATGCCAAGTCTACACGTTTTACAACTATGCAATGAACTTTGTAGATTGCAACAAGTCTGTCCTAAAACATTGTTTCTGAATGGATAATGGTTTGTATAATTTTTGCAGCACACTACGAAGTGCACTTAATTTTGTCCAGAATGAAAGTATACAGTGTTATATTTTGCTTTCTTTTGTGGAAGCTTCTATTGTCCGCGGAAAATATTAGATGGTAACCACGTTTCAGTTTGTCTCTACAGGGTGGATCCACGGCTCTGATGCTGGCTTCCCAGAATGGCCATACAGAGATTGTCACGTGTCTTATTGAGGCAAAGGCGTCATTGGATATCCAGATTCAGGTGAACTTTACTTCATCTATCTCAATTATACAAACAGTCAATGCTTTTAGTTTATCTATCTAACAGTGCAAAAAAATACATGGCTTTTGATACGTACATGTAGGTGTCATTTTGAAACATTTTGGACCAGGAAGAGCAATGTTAACTAGAAAGAACCACTACGTTGCAAATTCGTCTCTACAGGAGGGAGGGACTACTCTGATGATGGCAAAGGCGTTATTGCATATCCTGGATTTTTACTTCATCTATCTAGATGTTATGCTTTTAGTTTATCTATTGAACAGTGCAAACATTCCATGGCTTTTGATAATATATAGAGGCCATTCTGAAACATTTTGAACCAATAAAGAAATTTTTAACTAGAAAGGCAAATATTTTGCTTTATTTTGTGAAAGCTTCTATTGTTTCCTGTAACTATATTAGATGGTAACCACGTTTCGATTTGTCTCTACAGGGTGGATGGACTGCTCTAATGTTTGCATCCAAGAACGGAGACACAGAGATTGCCACGTTTCTTGTTCAGGCAAAGGCGTCATTGAATATTCAGGCTAAGGTGATGTTTACTTCATCTATCTAGATATGGAAATATTTTATGCCTTTAGTTTATCTGTCTACCAGTGCAACAAATTCTAAGGCTTTTTCATAATAATTATAAATGGGTCATTCTGAAACATTTTAGACCAATATGGAAAATGTTAACTAAAAAGACATATATTTTGCTTTATGCTGTGGAAGCTCATATTGTTTGCGGTAAATATTCGATGGTAACCACGTTTCAATTTGTCTTTACAGGATGGATCAACTGCTCTGATTCTGGCTTCCGAGGATGGCCATACAGAGATTGTCACGTGTCTTATTGAGGCAAAGGCGTCATTGGATATCCAGATTCAGGTGATTTTTACTTCATCTATCTACCTATTCAATACATGTTATGGTTATAGTTTATCTATCAACTAGTGGGAAAATTCTATGGCTTTTGCTAATATATTGCGTCATGGGATATCCATACTAAGATGATTTTTATTTCATCTTTTTGGATATGCAAACAATTGATGCTTTTAGTTGATCTCTCTACCGGTGTAAAAATTCTAAGGCTTTTTCATAATAATTATAAAGGGGTCATTCTGAAATATTTAAGATGGTAACCACGTTTCAGATTGTCCCTACAGGGTGGATCGACTGATTTGATTTTAGCATCCCAGAATGGCCATACAGATATTGTCCCATGTCTTACTGAGGCAAATGCGTCATTAGCTATTCCGTAGCTATTCAGACTCAGGTGAACTTTACTTCATCTATCTAGATATGCAGACATTTGATGTTTTTAGTTTATTTCTCTGCCAGTGCAAACTCTAGCATATTTTGCTTTCTTTTTTGGAATCTTCGAATGTTTGCGGTAAACATTTCAATTTGTCAGTACAGCAAAGATCGACTGCTCTGATGCTGGCGTCCCAGAGTGGCCATGCGGTGATTGTCCCAAGTCTTATTGAGGCAAAGGCGACATTGAATATTAATTCATCTATCTAGATATGCAGACATTTTATGCTTTTAATTTATCTATCTACCAGTGCAAAAATTATACGGCTTTCAATAATAACTGTTTGGTGGTCGTTCTGAAAAATCTGAACCAATAAGGAAAATATTGACTAGAAATATAGTTTGCTTTATTTCATGGAAGCTGCGATTGTTTGCGGTAAAGAAACCTATCAAGTGTCAGGCCATCCAATTCTGTTTTAAAAAGGAAACACCACCCTATTTAGCTTAAGATAGCCTTTTAACTATTTAACTGAGGCTGAGATATTAGGTGTTCACCTTCAAAACGACCTGAAGTTGGACAAAATGTTAATGAAATAACAAAGAAGTCCAACTGTAAGTTGTATATGTTGAAACTGCTGAAAAAAACGCGTTTTCAAATTACAATGATGAAGAACTATTTACTATGTACAAAGGTTATGTGCGCCCTATTCTCGAGTATGCAGATGTAGCCTGACACTCCTCGTTAGCAGCAAATTAAACGAAGTCACTCGAGCAACTCCAAAAATGTGCATGCAGGATCATTTAAAGCCAGAAAGTGGTTTTTTATTACTCCTTGTATCCTGCATATGCAGAGGCCGTGTAATTCCCATTTCTGAAGTGTATTATGCAATGTTTTCTTTCGTCTTTATATAATTAAATAAAACTATTTTAAAAGCTGATAAACAGAGATTTTAAACAATTCTCTCAACAAATATTTGACTTACTTGATATTTCATCCCACATCCATGGGATTTCATCCGAAAGTTTATTTTAAAGCTCAATATTGTTTTTTGTAAATGAAATGTGATATTATTCTGTGGGTAATATAGATGGCATTCTTATTTTTTTTTTTTTGCATGTTTGTTGTTTTTATCAATGTAAATTTATCATGTAATTTTATTTGACCTTCGGGTCATCTTTTGATAAATGTCAACAAAATATGAATAAATATAAATGGTCGCATGTCTCAAAGGTGGAAGCTCTATAGTCCGACGGTTCTTTATTCCGACGGTTCTTTAGTCCGAAGGTTCTTTAATCCGACGGTTCTTTATTACGAAGGTTCTTTATTCCGACGGTTCTTTATTTCGAAGGTTCTATAGTTCGAATTTAAAAAAAGGTTCCCTAATCCGAATATTAAAAGAGGTTCTTTAATCCGAATTTTAAAAACGGTTCTCTAGTCCGAATATGAAAATAGGCTCTATAGTCCGAATTTAAAAAAGGTTCTCTAGTCCGAATATAGAAATAGGTTCTCTAATCCGAATTTGAAAAAAGGTTCTCTAGTCCGAAATTGCAAAACGGTTCTATAGTCCGAAACGGATACCGTGTTCTTTAGTCCGAATTGGTAAACGGGTTCTATAGTCCGAATTTTATTTTTATCATTTGTTTCAGTGTCAAATCATTATTGTTAAATACAAATCCGCTGCTGTTTAACATTAACATGGTTGGTTTCTCTGGATATTTTCCGTAGCGTAAATTTACGTTCACCTTTATTCTGGTGATATTTTCTTCATGCTGCGGCTTTTTCATTTAAACAAATTTTAGTCATTTAAACAAATTAGTTTACAGAATAGTTAAAGTAAAGTTTTATCTTGCTATGGGGGGTGTAAAATGTTTCAATGTACGGGTAGTCTTGTGGTTAAATCATCATCATTTTCGACCCGTTCTCTACCCTGAAAACCCGTTTCTGGCCATTTTTCAATCCGAGGGCCTACTTTATTCAAAAATTGTGTTATGCAACTTTTTGGGCGATCCAAGTTCATGTGTAGCTCTCAAATATTTATTTAAGCTATAACATGCCTCTCTTTTTTTTCCACAGAAAGGCTAAAGTATCTCCAAAAATGTTTTTGTTTTTACTGGAATCCATATACATTACATCGTGATTTGGTGGTGTACGCCCTTTTAGCAATAGAGTCATCTCGTTTACCATAAACTCTGCTTTAGACTTATCTAGCTAGAGGTTATGTTAATGTTTTTAAAATTCGGACTATAGAACCTTTTTACTGATTCGGACTAAAGAACACGGTATCCGTTTCGGACTATAGAACCGTTTTGCAATTTCGGACTAGAGAACCCTTTTTTGAATTCGGATTGTAGAGTCTATTTCTATATTCGGACTATAGAACCCTTTTTAAAATTCGGACTATAGAGCCTATTTCTATATTCGGACTATAGAACTCTTTTTAAAATTCGGACTATAGAGACTATTTTCATATTCGGACTAGAGAACCGTTTTTAAAATTCGGACTATAGAACCTTCGAAATAAAGAACCGTCGGAATAAAGAACCTCTTATCAAATTTTTTTCGGACTAGAGAACCTCTTTTTAAATTCGGACTTGCGAATGCTATGAACACGTGTTCGGACTAGCGAACCTTCGGACTAAAGGACTTTCGGATTATAGAACCTTCGGATTATAGAGCAGTCCCCGTCTCAAATAGGTCACCCAAAAATGGATCCGTAACATGAAAACGCTTTCTTTACACTTAAAGTTTGATTTATTCTATTTTGTACCGGGATTTTGTAGAAAATGTTGTGTCATTTTGTAGATATTTATATTCCTTTTCAAATACAAAAACTCCCAAGTCAATTGGACAACTACTTTAAAATTTATACCTCAATAAGTAAAATGTGTCAATGGAGGATCCCGGGCGGGAGAGCCGGGCGGGAGAGCCCCATACGGTTGTACACAAAATTGTGAAAATATGGCAAACTTCAAACCTTAGAATCTTACAAAGTACAACAATAGAAAAATTATCAAATTCGTGTACATCGTGGAACATATTCTTTATGTGGCTGTGCGTAGTACGCAGATAACCGCAGACATCGCTTTGGCAACATCAGCGGGTGACCGTTTATCATGTCACGATAGTCAAACGTGATTGGCTATAAAGACGACGACATCGGGTCACGTACCAGCCGTACCCTGTTTGTATATAGGGCAAAGAGTACGGTTGTGGCTGTGCAGCTGTCATCAAAATGTCAACACACCCCTGTACATTGCGAGTGCGTGATTTTTTACAAGAATTTATCGTTCGATTCTGCTTAATTACGGGCTTAACTACCAACGATCGGAACACATTTAATGTATATGAGATGGAGAAAACAATGTCAATGTCACTGGCGTGAATAAATATTCCAATGCATGCAGTTAAATCACGAAATTGAGCTGTGAATTAGTGAGTGAGCAGCCAGTGCATGAGTGAATCAGCGAGCAGGTGCCATGTGTGCAGTCTTTTGGGTTTCAAATTCAAGCATTGAAGTGAATTATTATACAATAGAGACTTTGCGAAATGGAGTTAGAAACCACAAACTTTAACGTCTAGAGGATTATGTATTCAAAACCACTCTGCCATTAAAGCCGCTTGAAGTTAAAGTTAACGCGAGAATCTATAGTGTGCCGTAAATTATGATGAAAATACGTCATAATTAAGAACAATGGTTTGCATATTTCCTGATAGACTACATAATTACCACCTATGTATTATCTAGTTAATACACCAATTATTGGAAATCTAATTTGTTTTGGGTAAAAAACATGCCACATGTTGCTGAAAATTACTGATTGAATTAGATCAAAATAATTTTTTTCCCAAACGTCACACTTGAAATATACTTTTGTGTGTGCTCATGACGTACACCAAATCAGTTTGCGGAACCAAGTTTTTTGGCTTGACTTCAACGCCAAGGGGATTAAGTCCCTGTAAAAATGGCCTGATTTTACGGGACCCAGCAGTGTACTAAACTTCTGCGAATTGCAGCTACAGTGAACATTTTTTACAACGTTGCGTGTCTTATAATTACACCTCTATATAACCAAAGATGCTTGTACTGTTCAGGTATTTTATTTAATTATTTATTTTATTCATTTAGGCCTACCATTTAGGCCTTGTAGAGGCCTACCCCGATTCAGCAGAATGCTGGTCTAACATGTGCCACGCTATACGCTCACACTCTTTAAACACACTCATCAAACATAAGTTATACATTGGGGCATATATGGATATTTTATGTCAACCAAATTATTCATTATTTAAAAGAGTAGGCCTATTGTTTAAAAAAAAATAAGCCTTCTAACTTTGTGGTCTTGGCCAGCTTTAGATATCACTATCCGACTGTCTTGCACATGAACATCAACACATGTTTTTACATAAAAACAGGTTGAATTGTTCGGAATTAGGCCTATACTACTTTTTTTTTATAATTAGTCTTTTAATATTGGAACTGCATACATCTACATACTTCTTCTACATACTTCTAATGGAAATATAAAATTGACAAAGCTAACGTTTACTGGAATAATTGAGCTTTTCTTTTTTCGTCTCACTAGTGGGTGAATTTTTTTTTTTCTCCAAAACTCCCATGCCCCCCCCTCAGTGGAAATCAAATGGTGTGCTCCTAAAAAAAGTATCCCTAGTGCGTACCACTGTGGAACATATTGGATGTATGCGTATTTAGGCCTATTTCCTTCTAGAATCTCTGTTGTGTTAAGGGGTACTACACCCCTGGCAAATTCTGTGCCTATTTTTGCATTTTCTTAAAAATTATAGCAGATTGGTGACAAGTAAGATAATGTATTATAGGGGCAAGGACTACAACTACTGCACTGAAAATTCAGCAACTCAAGGCAAAAATGACAGAAACAACCGAAAATTGAGCCTCCCCTTATGATCACAAAACCTTCCTAAAGTGTTTCTTTTATGGGCTAGAAAGCATCTCAACTGGAAGTTGTTTCAACATCTTACTAGTTCATACTCTGAGTACGTATAGGCTATTTAAGAAACAAAAAATTGACATTCAGTAGACTAACCCCTCTCGACTAATGATTGGGATTACTCCGTTTTGTGAGTGCAAACAATAAACTGAAATAGGTATCTGCCCATTTTTATGCAATTTAATTACAATTAAGGGCCAAAATTGAGTGTAAATGACACAAATTTCAGCTTACAGAAAATTTTAATTGAAACAGGTTTGTAGGAAATAGCACGCCGTACTTTGTAGTTTGTGAAACATGCTTTCTGAAATTACTATTTAACGATACTTGAGTGTACGATACGATGATGGTGAAGTGTACGATGATGCACATTGCATGTTTTTTCAAATGTATGTATGATGAAGATGAACGATGTGGACTTTTCGCCACGCATAACGAACTTGAAGTATGTTGTATGAGGAAGCTGTGCAGGTGGATGTCCGATGAAAAAAATCGGTGATGCACGATGTGGATTTTCGCCACGCATGACGAACGTGTGGCGTGTGTATGATGATGTGAAAGCGTTCGACACTACGTCGTGCGTAACACTGTTCATCGTACACCTTCATCATCAGACATACAATAATGATGAGCCAATGAAAATTTGACGAAGAGTGTGAAATCATCGTGCAACATTTTTTTCACGTCGTGCGTAGTTTTCCAAATTTCATCATCATACAACACATTTTTCATCGTACAACACAAATGTTGTATGATGATGTAACTCTCCATAGACTTGTGTGCAAAATTTCATCATCATACAACAATATGCGATATGGCTTTCCGTAGATAATGAAGGTGTACGATGAACAGTGTTACGCACGACGTAGTGTCGAACGCTTTCACATCATCATACACACGCCACACGTTCGTCATGCGTGGCGAAAATCCACATCGTGCATCACCGATTTTTTTCATCGGACATCCACCTGCACAGCTTCCTCATACAACATGAGCAAGTACTTTAAGTTCGTTATGCGTGGCGGAAAGTCCACATCGTTCATCTTCATCATACATACATTTGAAAAAACATGCAATGTGCATCATCGTACACTTCACCATCGTATCGTACACTCAAGTATCGTTAAATAGTAATTTCAGAAAGCATGTTTCACATATTACAAAGTACGGCGTGCTATTTCCCTATAAACCTGTTACAATTAAAATTTTCTTTAAGCTGAAATTTGTGTCATTTACACTCAATGTTGGCCCTTAAGGGGGTACTACACCCATTGCATTTTTTTGCATTTTTTTGCATTTAGTGAAGAAATGATGCCTGAATTTGACCTGAACCAATTGACCTATAACCTGACCTTTGATGACCTTATAGCCTTTTTTAATCTCTTTTCCTAACAACACATTATGGAAGATACATACATGGTGTAGTATTAAATTGTCTATGTGGAAGAGATTAGGCCTATTTAATTTATTCAGTGTTATAATCAGTGAGTACATTTCTATAGATAGTATAACAAAGGATTTAATGTATTCTATTCATGTATTCTACTTGGACATGTTCAATAGAATAAATTATGGTTTGTTATGAAACACACATCTCAGTTACTATAGGTTACAGTAAACAAAAGAATATATAGGGCTAAAATGATTTTCTAAAATGGTTTAAAATCACTTTGTAGGTAGAGATATTTTATAAGTTTAGGACATGAGATGATGAACATATTTATGTAGTTCATAAATTTGCAAGAAAAAAAAGAAGAGGGGTACTGATGAAAATCAGGGTATTATTCCCCCTTAATTGTAATTAAATTGCATAAAAATGGGCAGATACCTATTTCAGTTTATTGTTTGCACTCACAAAACGGAGTAATCCCAATCATTAGTCGAGAGGGGTTAGTGTACTGAATGTCAACGTACTCAGAGTATTTTATGAACTAGTAAGATGTTGAAACAACTTCCAGTTGAGATGCTTTCTAGCCTAGAAAAGAAACACTTTAGGAAGGTTTTGTGATCATAAGGGGAGGCTCAATTTTCGGTTGTTTCTGTCATTTCTGCCTTGAGTTGCTGAATTTTCAGTGCAGTAGTGTAGTCCTTGCCCCTATAATATACATATCTTACTTGTCACCAATCTGCTATAGTTTTTAAGAAAAATGCAAAAATAGGCACAAAATTTGCCAGGGGTGTAGGACCCCCTTAACAGATTCTAGAAAGGAGTAGATAGGCCTAATACGCATACATCCAATATGTTCCACAGTGGTACGCACGAGGGATACTTTTTTTAGGAGCACACCATTTGATTTCTACTGAGGGGGGGGGCATGGGAGTTTTTGGAGAAAAAAAACTTCACCCACTAGTGAGACGAAAAAAGAACTGCGCCTCACTGATGAGTAAAAAAAAATATCCCACCCAACTCTGTATAGGCCTAGGTATAAAATAAAATTGAAAAAAAAAATCTGCCACCTTCGGCCTGACCCAAACTCACATGCCCCCCCCCAGAATCTATGGTGCGTCCCTTATCATGTTTATGCTGAAAACATAATTTATGGTGGCCTTTATTATGTAACACTATTAAACATGTTTGGACCATAGACCTTCAAAATGATGTAATCCCACAATGGCCCTACAAAAAAGGATAAACTTGACCTGTACGACCTTGTGTAATTGTTTCTGGTGCTCAGGAGAACATGCAAATAGCATCATCACAGGTATAGCTCGATATCTTCAAGTGATGATGAGAGGAAAACATCTGTTATCTACAATTGCCTGATATTTTAGCTTTAGGCCTATATTAAAAATAAAGAAGTTTTCACAAACTGTTACAGTCTGTAATTTTCCAACAAGTTTACGGGCTGTACAAATTAGCGTGCCAAAAATGCATTCGGTCCTTCTCGGAGCTTCTCGGCCTGCCAAAAATCTTTGCCCTTTGCACATGCCAGATTTATGGGAGCCCAATGAGCTATTCCAGATATTATCCACACCCCCCCAAAGATGACACTGGGATTATCCTTCTCGGAGCTTCTTGGCCTACCAAAAATCTTTGCCCCAACCCTTTGCACATGCCAGATTTTTGGGAACCCAATGAGCTATTCCAGATATTATCCACCCCCCAAGATGACACTGGGATTTCCCATTCCTTGTTCTCGCAATATTACATGGGAATTCCCATTTGTAAAATCTTTACATTCTACAATTTCTTCCCCCTTTCTCTCGTTCCTTCCCGCAGTGGCGTGCGCAAAAAAAGGGGGGGGGGCAGGGGGGTTTGCACATCCCCCCGCCCACTTTTGTTGGTCATTCGCGTGACATCAGTCATTCGGGGGGGGGGATTGGAAGGTCCCGTGGAAGGAAAAATCTCTGAGAAAGTATTTATGAAAGAGTCCGTCACTTTTGACGTTGCCAAAACGGAAAAATTTGCCCCCCTCAAAATAGGATTCCTTGCCCTTTAAAAACGCTAAAACCCCAGAGCTTCCCCTGGACCCCACCCGTGAGGGGCTTCGCGGCAAGCGGCTAGCGGTGCCCCGGGGGCACTCACATGTTAAGGTGGTACGGGTATGTGCGGCGCTCAAGGGTCCCTTTTTCAGGCTCTCCGGCAGTTCCTTAAGCCCCACATTTGGATTTGCTCCAGTTCTTTGAGCCTCAAACTCTGACAATTGTAGCTCTTTAAGCTCAAATTTGGAAATAATTTAGAAATTTTTAGCTCAACAGCCTATAATTTGGCCCTAATTTTAGTTCTTCAAGCCCCTATTTTGCCCGAAAATCAGTTCTTAGTTCCCAAAGTTCGGCGCTCTCACACCCCTACCAAAATTTAAGTTGAGTGCCCCCAGGGCAGTGCCCGCACCCTAACCACACTCCATTCGGGGGAACTGAACAACCTGGCCCCGCCACTTTGAATCCCGGGCTTTGAATGTGCTGCGCACGCCACTGCCACGGTTCCTTTAAATTACTTCCCCCTAAACTACTTCCCCTTCTCGTCCTTAAGTTTCCCTTCCTTCTCTTTTCTTCTTCATTATATTCCAATTTCTTCCCCTTTCTCTCATTCCTTCCCCCTTCAATTACACTCACTTAAATTACTTCCCCTCAAATCACTTCCCCTGTTTTTTCTAAGTTACCAGACTATACTCAGTTCAGACTCGGGGGGGGGGGCACTTAACACAAATGACCATGCGGGTATGTTCCCCCGGAAAGAACCCCCTTTTGGATTTCGTAGCTCTGAAAGACCCCTATATATTTGACTAAAATAGAGCTCTGAAAGGCCCTTGATGTTATAATTTCAGCTCTAAAAGACCCCAAAATTGCTCATTCGTCGTATGTCTGGGTTTTTTTTTCAGGCGATTTTCAACAAAAAAGCTAAGAAAGACCTTGATTTAGACTGTTCGCAGCTCCAAAAGACCCCCTTTTACCGCTCCCAAAGACCCACCACCTCAAAATACCGCGGGAACATACCCACCAAATTTTTTGATGAGCCCCCAGCAGCCCCCCCCCCCCGGGTTCAGACTATGATCACTATCTCACATGGTGCAAGAAAACGAATCGCGAAAGTCTAGTGACTTGGGCCCGATCTTGGGTCAATTCCCTGTCTGCTTGAAATGTCCATCAACAGATAAATTCAAAAAGTCCCCCCTCCCACGTCACATCATCCATTGTGAGGTGTTGGGTCTTTGGGAGCTGACGGCGCGGCGTACCGAAAAAGGGGTAAAAAGCAAGGGTCTTGCGTGGTTCCGGGAAAAGACCAGAAATGTGAGGAATGGGCAATTTTGAAGGTATTTAAGGCAGCTGTGTACTCACAGACATGCACATGAGGTGACGGTGGGAAAAGGATAGCTATGGGTGGCGTAGCGTGTGTCATCCGATTGGGGGGGGGTGGGGGCACCGACCATAATTGAGTGACACCGGGTCTGATTGGGGGCACAAGTCGTTTTTTGGCCATTTTCTTATGGGATTTTCTAAAATTTGCAGTCGAGGGGGGGGGGGGCACGTGCCCCGCCTCCCCCCGTGCCCCTATGACGCTACGCCACTGGTCGGTATCCCCTCCCGCAGTGGCGTAGCCAGCACTTTTTCAGCGGGTGGGCAAAGAGGGAACAAGGGGGGCAAACCAACTTTTAAGGGGGGAACTTTGACCCGGGAAATTTGACGAAAATAGTCAAAAATGGGCTAAAAATCTTACATATCAGCATGATCAGGGCGGCCAGCATCCCACTGTTGGGGGAGGGCAAGACTTCCCCTTCCCCCGCCCTCCCCGCTCCTTGACTACGCCACGCCACTGCCCTCCCGTGCTATTAACTTTAGACATAATTATTTATATTTCATGCAAAATGCTTGAAATTATGTTAAACGCCCCGGAACAATTGTCAGTGATGGGGGATAAACTTATGGCGGCCAACCCAAGGGAAAACCAATATTTGAGGTAACAAACATGTCGAATATTGTGCATATTCGATTCTTTCCATCAAAATTGGAAATTTCTCCTCAAGCATGTCAAGACTACAAATGCCCATTCGTGTTGCCCCTAAATGAGGACACAGGCGGCAAGTCCATAAATGAGGGACAAATACCCAGTGGCAGCGCCACGGGGGACATGGGGGAAAATACCCCCGTCAGAATTCTTGTCCCCTGTTGCCCCAGTAAAAACCCAAATTAGGAAAATTTCCACTTTTTACGGCATTTTTGCGCAAAATTTGTTGATTTTGCCCCCCGAAATTCACTTTACCCCAATGCCCCCCCGGACAAATTCCTGGCGCCGGCGCCACTGCAAATACCCCGATGTCGCCTTCGTGCCGCCCTTGATAGGGTGCAGGCAACTGGGGGAGCCCAATGAGGGGCAACTGGCGGCAAAGCCCACGACCGCGCGCGGTGGGGGGGGGGGGGATAACCCGGGGATCCCCCGAGCCCCCTTAGTGTTATTTTTCTTTCATGTCCTTTGATAGTTGTTGGGGCAGTTTGCACCCCCTGGATCCACTGAATCTATAGAATCATGCATGGTGAATCAAAGAACCAAAAGCATGCAAAGAGGGAGGTCCGTCTTCGTTGGGCCCATACAAGGCAATATGCCTATTTATATTTTATTTTTTAATTATTCTACATACATTTCGTATTTCGTATACGTGTATACTAATAGTGTTTATCGTTTTCTTTCATACTTGCACAACTTTATACGTAGGACCCTATCTGCATCCCTGCAGTTGTAAATACGTATATCACTAACATTCCGTCGTAATAGTTCTTCCATATCCATGACATCTGAGCATTCCAAATACTCATGATATTGATAATAGAGAACAATTATTAAATTCGATACTAAACGACTGGTAATAAAGTAAGTGTTAGTGTGTAGAATTGTAAGTGTGTAGAAAAGTTGTAAGATGTTTAAAATCGCATCTTCCTGCTTGCCGTTAGCATGGTTAACAAATGCTAATTTGCTTTATTCGTGGGGTGGTGGGGGGAAAGGAGCCTGGGCACATAAAAAAATTGATGGTTTGTTCCCTCGGAATTTTTAGGTGGTGGTCTTCGGGAGCTGGCGGCGTACCGGTAAAAGGGTGTCTTTTGGAGCTGCACACAAGTAAAATGAGAACTTTTGGAGCTGCGAACAGTCAAAATCAAGGGTCTTTCTCGGCTTTCTGCATGGTTGAAAATCGTTTGAAAAAAACCCCCAGAAATATAAGGAATGAGCAAACCGTAATAGGTACAAATTTAGTACTCTCTGTCAATCAAGTATGGTTTATTCTCTACATGTCAATCCTTAAATCATTAGCATAGTCCTTAATAACGGGGGAGTTTTGACTTGAACAGAGGGAGATTCGTTGGGCACAGCAAAAAGTTGCCAAGAGGAGGGGGGGTCAATTTTTGGCAAGCTGGGAGGGAGAGGGACAAGGAATATTTGGCACAATGCTTACAAAAACACTAAAAACGTTCAAATATTTCAGATCGGGGGGGGCAAGCAATTTGGGCAGACCGAGTCGGATGTGGGGGGGGGGGCGTTCTTGGCACACCATTTGAAAAATTAAACGGGGAGGGGCTAATAATTATTGCACAGCCCCTTGGCTATACTAAAGTTAAGAAATAATTTTAAAATGTTTTCACGACCTTTATATAACCCGACATTTAAATGTTATTAAAACGTTTTGTAAAAAACATTTTAAGAACATTTCTGTGCTTGCTGGGTGCAAATATTTTAACATAATGTTATTTAAGTGTTGACAAAATATTTGGCCAAAAATATTGTTGTAGTGTGTTTTCATACAAAACGTTTTAAAACGATTTCATGACCTTTATATAACCCGACATTTTAATGTTATTAAAACGTTTTTACCTAAACCAAAACCCAAAATATAACTTATTTAAAATGTTTTAAAAACGTTTTTGTGTTTGCTGGGAGGGTGGCCATAATCAGCTAAAACATTTTCATAACGAAAATTACTATTAACGTATCCAAGATTAATGCGTTTTGGCTTTCTCTTCATCATTCAGCGCCTTCATCATCATACATACAATTTTTCATGCCTCACATCATTCTTCAACATATCCGAAATGGCTTTCTGATGTACGACGTGGAGTGTAGTATCGTCATACATACATCGTTTTCTCATCATACGTTGATTTTTTTTCACGTCGTACGTACACTCTTCATCATCATGCGGCGAAGCATCTCGAATCGCACCACACCAATTTATACGTCGTGCGTACACTCACTCTTCGTTATACGTCGCCACAATCCACATCGTACGTCGACGCACAACGTGACCATTCATCATTCTTCATGAAATCAAAGGTGTTTCATCATACAACGTTTTACGGAAAGCAATTTCGGATATGACGTCCGTGGATTCTTCATTATACAACATTTTATTTTCATCATTCAACGACTTCATCATCATACATACAATTTTTCACTGTTCCACATCATCCTTCAACATATCCGATATGGCTTTCCGTAATTATCAGACATACAATGTTGTATGATGATCATAGACTTCAGGTGATCATAATATCCGATATGGCTTTTACGGAAAGCCATCGGATATTGTTCATCGATGATGAAATTTTATACACAAGTCTATGGAGAGTTTCATCATCATACAACATTTGTGTTGTACGATGAAAATGTGTTGTATGATGATGAAATTTGGAAAACTACGCACGACGTGAAAAAAGTGTTGCACGATGATTTCACACTCTTCGTCAAATTTTCATTGGCTCGTCATTATTGTATGTCTGATGATGAATGTGTACGATGAACAGTGTTACGCACGACGTAGTGTCGAACGCTTTCACATCATCATACACACGCCGCACGTTCGTCATGCGTGGCAAAAAATCCACATCGTGCATCACCGATTTTTTTCATCGGACATCCACCTGCACAGCTTCGTTATACAACATGATCCACTTCGTCAGTCATACACTGTTCGTTATGCGTGGCGAAAAGTCCACATCGTTCATCTTCATCATACATAGCCTACATATTTTGAAAAAAAACATGCAATGCACATCATCGTACACTTCACCATATACAACCGACAAACTACAAAGTACGGCGTGCTATTTCCCTACAAAACTGTTTCAATTAAAATTTTCTTTAAGCTGAAATTTGTGTCATTTACACTCAATTTTGGCCCTTACTTGTAGTTACATTGCATAAAAATTGGCAGATACCTAATTGATGTTTATTGTTTGCCGCTACTTATAATACCATTTTTCAGTAAAATGAAATTAATATAATATTCGCGCTCAATCTGATTTATATTTTATTTTGCTAGTCATTTAATAGTATTTTCACAAAACGGAGTAATCCCAATCGTTAGTCGAGAGGGGTTTAGTCTACTGAATGTCAATTTTGTTTCTTAAAAATGCACGTTAAGAAGGTTTTGTGATCATAAGGAGAGGCTCAATTTTCTGTTGTTTTTGTCATTTCTGTATTTTGTCTTTTACCCCTGCCTCGTAAATTATTGCTTTAACGTGGGTATGCCTGCAGAGATTCTAGATGGAAGTAGCGGCCTAAAACGCACACCATTTGATTTCCACTAAGGGGGGGGGGGGCATGGGAGTTTTTGGAGAAAAAAGAAAACTTCGCCCACTAGTGAGACGAAAAAAGAACTGCGCCTCACTGATGAGTAAAAAGTTCTCCCACCCAACTCTGTATACTAGGCCTGGTATAAATTAAAATTGAAAAAATTTGGCCTGACCCAAACTCACATGCCCCCAGAATCTATGGTGCGTCCTGTATCATGTTTATGCTGAAAACATAATTTATGGTGTCCTTTACTATTATGTAACACTATTAAACATGTTAGGACCATAGACCTTCAAAATGATGTAATCCCACAATGGTCCTATACAGAAACTGGGTAAACTTGACCTGTACGACCTTGTGTATTATTGTGTCTGACTTTCTGGTGCTCAAGAGAACATGCATTAGCATCATCACAAGTTTCATTGCTATAGCTCGATATCTCAAGTGATGATGAGAGGAAAATATCTGGTATCTTCAATTGCCTGATATTTTAGCTTATTAAAATAAAGAAGTTTTCACAAACTGTTACAGTCTGTAATTTTCTAACAAGTTAATACGGGCTGTACAATAATTATGAGCCGGGGTAAGATTTCCAAATAGTGTGCCAAAATTGCATTCGGACCTTCTCGGAGCTTCTCGGCCTGCCAAAAAATCCTCACCCTTTGCACATGCCAGATTTTTGGGAACCCAATGAGCTATTCCAGATATTATCCACACACCCCCCAAAGATGACACTGGGATTTTCCATTCCTTGTTCTCGCAATATTACATGGGAATTCCCATCTGGGAAATCTTTACATTCTACAATTTCTTCCCCCTTTCTTTCATTCCTTCCCGCAGTGGCGTGCGCAAAGGGGGGGGGGGTTGCACAGCCCCTCCCCACTTTTGTTGGACATTCGGGTGAAATCTGTCATTCGGAAGAAAATAAAAAAATCTCTGAGAAAGTATTTATGAATTTACCCCTCAAAATAGGATTCCTTGGCCTTTTAAAATGCTAAAACCCCAGAGCTTCCCCTGGACCCCACCCGTGAGGGGCTTCGCGGCAAGCCGCTAGCAGTGCGGGCTACGTCATAACCCCTAACTAGTCCGACGTGTAGGACCTTTTTTTCTTATTTACCAGACAATGTTCAGCTCAGACTATGACCACTATCTCATATCTATGGCGCAAGAAAGACGAATCGCGAAAGTCCAGTGACCGCGCCGCCCGAAAACGCGCGGTCACTGGACTTTCGCGGTCAATCTTTTGAGCAATCAGAGCCTGAGCAGTGATAGTTGGTAACTGAGAAAAAAACAGGTCCTATTCGTCGGACTACCCCTAACCAGACTCCATTCGGGGGAACTGAACAACCTGGCCAGCCCCGCCACTTTGAATGTGCTGCGCACGCCACTGCCTTCCCGTTCCATTAAATTACTTCCCCCTAAATTACTCCCCCTTCTCGTCCTTAAGTTTCCCTTCCTTCTCTTTTCTTCTTCATTATATTCCAATTTCTTCCCCTTTCTCTCATTCCTTCCCCTTCCATTACACTCACTTAAATTACTTCCCTTCAAATCACTTCCCCTGTTTTTTTCAAAGTTACCAGACTATACTCAGTTGACAGTTCAGACTCGGGGAGGGGGGCACTTAACGCAAATGACCATGCGAGTATGTTCCCCGGAAAGAACCCCTTTTGGATTTCGCAGCTCTGAAAGACACCCTATATTTGACTAAAATAGAGCTCTAAAAGACCCCAAAATTGTTCATTCGTCGAATGTCTGGTTTTCTTTTCAGGCGATTTTCAATAAAAAAAAAAAAGAAAGACCTTGATTTAGACGGTTCGCAGCTTCAAAAGACCCCATTTTACTTGTTCGCAACCCGCTTCGCAGCTCCAAAAGACCCCTTTTACCGGTACGCCGTCAGCTCCCAAAGACCCACCACCTCAAAATTACGGGGAACATACCCACCAACATTTTTGATGTGCCCCCCGTAGCCCCCCCCCCTCCCCGGGTTCAGACTATGATCACTAAGAGTATCTTACATGGCGCAAGAAAGACGAATCGCGAAAGTCTAGTCACTCACTTAAATTACTTCCCCTCAAATCACTTCCCCTGGTTTTTTCCAAGTTACCAGACTATGCCCAATTCAGACTCGGGGGAGGGGGGGGGCACTTAACACAAATGACCATGCGGGTATGTTACCCCGGAAAGAACCACCTTTTTGGATTTCGCAGCTCTGAAAGACCCCCTATATATTTGACTAAAATAGAGCTCTGAAAGACCCTTGATTTTGATCATTTCAGCTCTAAAAGACCCCAAAATTGCTCATTCGTCGTATGTCTGGTTTTTTCAGGCGAATTTCAACAAAAAAGCTAAGAAATACCTTGATTTAGACTAAAGTCCCCATTTTACTTGTTCAGCTCCAAAGGACCCCCTTTTACCGGTACGCCGTCAGTTCCCAAAGACCCACCACCTCAAAATTCCGGGGGAACATACCCACCAAAATTTTTGATGTGCCCCCAGCAGCCCCCCCCCCCTCCCCGGGTTCAGAATATGATCACTATCTCACATGGCGCAAGAAAGACGAATCGCGAAAGTCTAGTGAATTGGGCCCGATCTTGACCCATGTTCCTGTCTGCTTGAAATGTCCATCAACAGAAAAATTCAAAAAAGTCCCCCCCCCCCCCACGTCACATCATCCATTTTGAGGTGGTGGGTCCTTGGGAGCTGACGGCGTACCGAAAAAAAAAAGGGGGGTCTGTCGGAGATGCGAACGGTAAAAATCAAGGGTCTTTCTTGGTTTCTGGAAAAGACCAGAAATGTGAGGCCGAATGGGCAATTTTGGGGGTATTTAAGGCAGCTGTGTACTCACAGACATGCACATGAGGTGGCGGTGATGAAGGGTCGGTATCAGTAGCATAGCATGGGTCATCCGATTTGGGGGTGGGGGCACGGACCATAATTGAGGGACACCGGGTCTGATTGGGGGGGCACAAGCCGTTTTTGGCCATTTTCTTATGGGATTTTCTAAAATTTGTAGTCGATTGGGGGCACGTGCCCCGGGTTTTATGACGCTACGCCACTGGTAGGTACCCCTCCTGCAGTGGCGTAGCCAGCACTTTTTCAGCGGGTGGGCAAAGAGGGAACAGGGGGGGGGGTAAACCAACTTTTTAGGGGAAAAACTTTGACGAAAATAGTCAAAAATGGGCTAAAAATCTTATATCAGGGCGGCCAGCATCCCACTGTTGGGGGAGGAACAAGTGTCAGTGATGGGGGATAAACTTATGGCGGCCAACCGAAGGGAAAACCAGTGTTCGAGGTAACAAACATGTCGAATATTGTGCATATTCTTTCCCTCAAAAATGGAAACTTTTCCTCACGCATGTCAAGACTATACAAATACCCATTCGTGTTGCCCCTGTTTAAATGGGGACACAGACGGCAAAGTCCATAAATGAGGGACAAACCCACGGGGGGGGTTCATGGCGGGCAAATACCCCCAGTCAGAAATTATTCTTGCCCCCTGTTTCCCCCAATAAAAACCCCAAATTAGGAAAATTTCCACCTTTGCCCCCAATGCCCTCCCCGAAAAATTCCTGGCGCCGGCGCCACTGCAGATACCCCGATCTCCTTCGTGCCGCCCTTATTTGATAGAGCGCAGGCAACTGGGGGAGCCCAATGAGGGGCAACTGGCGGCAAAGCCTAAGACCGCGGTGGGGGTGGGGATAACCCAGGATATCCCGATGCCCCTTAATGTTCTTTTTCTATCATGTCCTTTGATAGTTGTCGGGGCAGTTTGCACCCCCTGGATCCGCCACTGACTCTATAGAATCATGGTGAATCGAAGAACCAAAAGCATGCAAAGAGGTACGTCTTCGTTGGGCCCATACAACACAATATAGCTTTTTAATTATTGTACATACATTTCGTATAGGCCTACGTGCATACTAATAGTGTTTATCCTTTTTATTTCATAGGCCTACTTGCACAACTTTAAATTTCCATACGTAGGAGTCATCCCTGCATATAGTTACGTATATCACTAACATTCCGTCGTAATAGTTCTTCCATATCTGAACATTCCAAATACACATGATATTGATAATAGAGAACAATTATTAAATTCGGTGCTAAACGACTGGTAATAAAGACTAAGTACTACTCAAATACTGAAATGCAGTAATTGTAAGTGTGCAGTAAAGTTGTAAGATGTTTAAAATGGTTCACTTCGCATGATCGCATCTTCCTGCTTGCCGTTAACATGTAATGGTTAACAAATGCTAATTTGTTTTATTCGTGGGTGGGGTGGGGTGGGGTGGGGAGGAGCCTGGACAAATAAAAAAAATTGATGGGTATGTTCCCTCGGAATTTTGAGGTGTGGTCTTCGGGAGCTGGTGGCGTACCGGTAAAAGGGTGTCTTTTGGAGCTGCGAACAAGTAAAATGGGGACCTTTGAGCTGCAAACAGTCAAAATCAAGGGTCTTTCTTGGCTTTCTGGTTGAAAATCGCTTGAAAAAAAAAAAAAAAACCCAGAAAATGAGGAATGAGCAATTTTGGGGTCAATTTTGGAGCTGAAATTATCAAAATCATGGGTCTTTTGGAGCTCTATTTTGGTCAAATATAGGGGGTCTTTCGGAGCTGCGAAATTAAGAAAAAGGGGATGGTCTTTCCGGGGGAACGAGATGATAATAATTTATCTCACCATGTCAACTTCCTGGCCTTTTCAAGTCGGCAAGGAGGCAGCGACGGTTGCTATCCATAAGGACCGCTATCTCCAAGGTTCGCTATCTCTAAGGTTCGCTATCACTATAATACAAAAAGGTCCGTTATACCTAAGGTTCGATATCACTAATTCGGAATAAGGTTCGCTATATATTTCTAAGGTTCGATATCACTAATAAGGTTCGCTATCTCTTATTTTAAATGAGTCCCGCGCGCTATCTCTAATTTAAACAAGGTTCGCTATCGCTAAGATTCGCCATCACTAATTTTAAGTAAGGGGAGGGTTAAACATAAGATCTTTCATGCATTTTTCCTTTTTGGTAAGTTTATGTAGGAGGAAAAATTTGATGTGGACGAGACAACATGGGGCGAGTTTTGACTTTAACAAAGGGAGGGAGACTTTAAACATAAGATCTCTGAAGCACTTTCCATTTTTGATAAGTTTATGTAGCCTGGACAAATTTGATGTGGACGAGACAACATGGGGCGAGTTTTGACTTGAACAGAGGGAGGGAAGACTTTAAACATAAGATCTTTGAAGCATTTTTTTATTTTGACCAGTTTATGTAGAAGGACAAATTTGATGTGGATGAGACAACATGGGGCGAGTTTTGACTTGAATGGGGGGGGGGGGGGCAATTTTTGGCACACCATTTTGAAATTTTAACGGGGAAGGGCTAATAATTATTGCACAGTCCCTTACTAAAGTTAAGAAATAATTAGGCTATAGAATAAAATAAAGAAATCATGCTTGATAAAAAAGAAAATAGGCGATCGATTAAAATAGCAGGGAGTCAAACAACCACCTCACAACATACGGGGTGGTGTTGAATTCCCAAAATGAAAAAAAAAATGTGCCGCCACAACCCCCACCCCAATTAACCATGGGGTGGGGCACACTCCGGCATATATGATTATTGCACCACCCCTAAGCACACTTCTCATGTCAAACAGGGTGGCCATAATCAACTAAAACATTTTCATAACGCACACGATTAATGCTTTTGGCTTTCTTTTCATCATTCAGCGTCTTCATCATCATACATACAATTTTTCATGTCTCACATCATTCTTCAACATATGGCTTTCTGATGTACGACGTGGAGTGAAGTATCGTCATACGAACATCGTTTTCTCATCATGCGTTGATTTTTTCCACGTCGTACGTACACTCTTCATCATCATGCGGAGAAGTTTCACATCGCACGACACTAATTTCCACGTCGTGCGTCACTTTCACTCTTCGTTATACGTCGCCACAATCCACATCGTACGTCGACGCACAACGTGACCATTCATCATTCTTCATGAAATCAAAGGTGTTTCATCATACAACGTTTTACGGAAAGCAATTTCGGATATGACGTCCGTGGATTCTTCATTATACAACATTTTATTTTCATCATTCAACGTCTTCATCATCATACATACAATTTTTCACTGTTCCACATCATCCTTCAACATATCCGATATGGCTTTCCGTAGGCTTTCCGTACTATTGTAGTAAGTGTTACCAACAAACCACTTCAGCAAACAAAAGGGAGAAATTTGTTGCAGTGGCTTTTACATGCCCTTCTTTTGATCACCCATTGATACACTTCCCCTAGTTTAAACAACAAGACGCTGTTGGTACAGAAACCAATCTGACGTTCGCGTTGAAGTGGATTTGAGCAAGAAATCGAATCGATATTTTTGAAGTTGCCGTTAAAGTTCCAGTAACTTCATTCTGCAAAGTCTCTATTTCTATTCTGAACACGGACTCATGGAATATAAAATAACCTGGGCCATGTGGATAGTAGACAGAGCGATCAGGTAGGGATCGTAGATTGTCTTGATTGTATGGCAGCGATCGTATTGGCACGATGGTTGGACTCTGCCGTCTCGCACAGGTGTTGGCCCTGATCATTTGTTCGTATATCCGCCATTTTGGATTTTTGCCATTTTGTGCATTTTGAAACCAAAGACCAATTTTTTCTTCATTTTTAAAGTCCCCAATTAATCTGTATGCAATTACCTATCATGTGAGACATGTTAATGGCTTGGCTTCGATTTAGTTTTCTTCTTCTGACAATTTTCACTTTACGGCCGCCATCTTGGATTTTGAGCTGAATTTTCATAAATTTTCAAGTTTTACCTGGATTTTTAAGCCGAAGACCAATTTTTTCTTCAAATTTTGAAGTCGCCAAGTAATCCTTGTACAATTATCGTTCATATAGTACATGCAAATTGGTAGGCTTCGACTTAGTTATCTTTTTTTGAACTTTTTTGAACAAGTGATCGAGCGGTCTATGTACATCAACCCCTGTGCTCGTCAGTTCACTGGCAATGCTGGCATGCATGGCCATGGTCATCGGCCCTCGGTCATGTCAGTGACTGTAGGAACCACAGAAGATGAGAAGCTCATCTTCTCTGTAGGAAACCATGGATTCGATTCGTATCATGTACATGGTCACTGTGATCAATTTCATGTGATGGTACGAGCATCTCAATTGTACGAACAACCTCTTGCATGTTTTTACTATTTGTTAATTTGATACAGCATGCAGTATTTAAACTCATAATTGTATCACATTATGATTATCGACATGCTGCAAAATCTGCAACTTCATCTACAATACTACAAGCAATGCTACATCATACATGCATCAATTCATAGGACATGGTTTAAAATTTAAAAAGGTGAAATGACTTACTGTACCTTGACATCCTCGAGAATTATTAGGTGAAACTTAGGCTTTCAGTCGTGCAGATACACCAAGATCATGCCTGGCTGACACTACATGTCTCAACAGCACTGGCATAGCTGTCATCATCATCATCTGTGTAAAATATGATTCATCTTCACTACTGCTACTGCTACTGCTGTCACTGTCTAAATAAAACCTTCTTCTTCGGGCATAGCCGAGTCAAATTTTACCTCATTAGCATACATTTTTTCTTCCAGTCGTTGTTCAGATGCTTTCCATCTTTCTCGACAAATTTTGGCCAGGACGTGCCTGCTCCAACAAATCTTTTATAGCAGTCATCGTGAAAGTAGTATTGTTTGCTGCTACATCTCCCTTTGCCTGTCCCCAGATGAGTTCTATGGGATTTAATTCGCAATGTTAGGGAGGTAAACGTAATATGTAGTGTCCATGCGATCGTGCCATTTCGTCAATTATCATTTTTTGCATCTGGGCTTGTTCTGTTGAATTATTGAATAGAGTGGTTTAATCGTGGTCCTATCCTAGCAGCTCCTAGCCGATACTAAGTTCTGATAACTATTCCTGCATTACAGCTTTTCGAGAAGTCATCTCTGGTGTCCTCTCAGCCTGTACGGAATGGTAAGATGCGTTGTCCATTACGATACATGCATGTGCGGGAATATTTGGCAGTAATTGAGTCTCAAACCATTCAAGAAAAACCTTTCCGTTCATCTCGTCATGGTAATCTGTTGAATTTGTTTTCGATTGAAATGATAAAAGTGCATCAGGCAGAAAACCAGCCTTGGAGCCGGCATGTAAAATTACAAGACGGCTGCCTTTCCCGGTTGGCACAAGAAAACCACCAGCTCCTGCTATAACCCAGCATTTTGTCTTTGTGTGATTAGTGTTTAGAATGGTTTCATCAAGGTAGACTATTGGGCAAGTATTCGGGTCACGAATGTTTGATTTTGGTCAGATAATCATGGCGCTTTGCCACGATATCTGGTCTCTCCTTCACAAGCCTATCTGGTCTCTTACTATATTTGTAACCCATATCCTTAAGTATCTTCCTTATAGTCGATTGGCTTTCTGTAAATGCTAGTCTTGCTTTTGCTGCCTCGACCTCATGTATTGTTTTCATTGTTGGCCATTTTTGTTGTTCATACATATTTGTTATTAAGCGTCTTAACGCAGACCTGTCGAAGTCATCAAAGTTGTCGATAACTCGCTTCCTTTTTGGTCCTCGCTTTGAATTATCTTGTGGTCCATATTTCCGAATTTTGTGTAGAGTTGACCGTGATTTGATTCCTGTTGCCATAAGGGTGTTTTGTATTGCAGTAGCATCTTTTTGTAGTCTAAAACTCTGCTGTTTCAGTTTCTTTGCGTTGAAAATATTGCCAAACATTATAAATTATTTCTTGTGCCTGTTTGCGCAATGATACACCTGTGGCAATTATTGGTGGCATTATGATTAATTATCCTCAAATAATTTAAGAAATTGATTAAAGACATTAGCCCCAAACCAAATCTCTGAGAGTAACCAATGTCAACATCATTTTTGGGGCATCATCATAGTAACCATAATTTATTTGTTTTATTATTGTTATAAAATGTCCTGGTCAAAAGAAGAAAACACACAAGACAACAATATAAAACATGTGTTACGTACATATTATTAAATTGAACTATTAGATACAATAAACAATGTTTTGCTCATTTTATTTCCGGGTTTTCGTCATTGATTTGTGGAAGCTTCACCCCAGACCATTTACAATTTTTGCCGATGTCCGTGTTAGTAAGCCATCATAGAAAAGTGTATTGCCAGTCGGAGCGTTGGAAATATGAGCACTCGAAGTCGGGTCATTGTACATGCACCCGATCGAGATCGTAGTTGTGCATGCACGACAGAAAGAAAAAAAGCTCACATGGACGCGTAGAGTAGCGTTGTACGCTCGTGTAGTTAGCATGATTAGTCGCGGAGTAACAAGCGTAGTTGAATGTCCACGATGTACACGCATTTTGATAATTTTTCTAGTATAGCATGGACCACAAAGATTACATACAGGGTGTCCCAGAAAAAATACCGGGTGAATGAATTGGTCTATTGCCGTTTGGTCTAATACCATTTGGTCTAATTCCCGTTTCGTCTATATTCAATTTGTCAATTACCAGATAGGCTAATTGCCATTTAGTCTAATAGTCATATAGTCGAATATCCAATTAGTCTAATATTGTTTGGTCTAATATCCAGTATGTCTACTAACCATATAGTCTAATAACCATTTGGTCTAATATTTTTTCAATGACTATTTAGTCTAATAACCGTTTGGTCTAATAACCATTAGGTCCAATACTCCCATGGTCTAATAACCAGTTAGTCTAATACCATTTCGTCTATTTACCAATTCGTCTAAAAAAATTGCCATTTCGTCTACTACTGAATACGGGCTGAAAATTCATGTATTAAATGAGGCGAGTATGTGTAATGAGATGAGCACATGTAAACAAACATACTACGTATCAAATCTTATGCATTCTTAGTAGAATTATTATTGTTTATTGATATATCCAAAAAATACAAACTAATACATGTAGCCTGCAGGTATTGTATAATATGCCTGACTATTTGTCCTTCTTTCCTCGGTCTTTTAAAGGTTAATATGATAATAGGCTCATCACACATCACCTAGTGTGCCACGGATGCAGGGCATTTGCCGGTATTGCCATTCCAACATTAAAACAAGTTTTCATGTTTTTGTACCGGCCAGCCAGAGCTGGCCGGTACTTATTAATTGGCTCAAGTTTGTTGTTGTTTCTAACTTTCGATTAGATAGTGTATGAACAAAACAGAAAATATTGTCAAAAAATTATCAAGTTGTCAAGGCAAGTAGAAATTCCAAAATTGGTGTGTGAAGAAAACAGAAGTTTTGTGTTGATTTTGCATTACTAAGGTACCCGACTTATTTTTTCAAGTTTTGTGAGATATTCGCAGTGTATTCAGTAGGTAATCAAATATTGAACAAATGCCATACACATTTCCTTTATTATCCATTTGGATGTAAGTCGAGAAATAAATATAAAAATCCAAAAATCTACAAATCAGCGTGTAGCCCATCGCATGCTACATCTTATACGCTAATTTTACTGGAATCTGTTGACTGATTGCGAAGAAATGAGCGATTACGTAACACAATGAGCACTAGTTCTTTTCTTTTGTTCTTTTTAACCAATCTGTTTCTTATACGAGTGAATATTCATACGTAGTGGTAGATAAATTAAAGAAGTTAACTTCAACACTCCACTATTTTTCGCTCACCTGGAACATTTTTACTAGTTTGACTAGCGTCTTCAGCAGATGGTGATGCTGTGATGATATTTTGTCTACGATTGTGATAACAGGAGGGGGGCGGCACTACGTCGTAACATCCTATGACGTCATTCTGTCAATCATATGACGTCATCAGTAAAGGTTATCCAGATCGTAGAAAAGATATCATCACAGCATCACCATCTGAAGACGCTAATCGAACTAGTGAAAACGTTCCAGATGAGCGAAAAATAGTGTAGTGTTGAAGTTAAACTCTTTAATCAATCTGTTTCTTGTAAAATATTTAATTAGGTTTTGCTCAAATTTGAAAATCTGCACGATATAATTTGAAAATGAAAGCTTGCATTTGCTCGGTACTTATAAATATGTGGTTTTTTTTAATGTTGATATAAATGTTGCATACAGAATTATTGCATAAAGAATTCCAGCTGGCTTAGAAAATTTGTTTTTGAAATATTTTCAAGAAATTGTTTAAATTTTTAAAACTTCAAACGTAAAGCTATAAGCACTTAATCATTGTCATTCCTGGCTCAAATGTTCGTTGAAAAGTTCAAGATATAAATTTTCATAACCTAAAGACTTCAAGTTGGAAGCTTCCAATTGCAGAAATTAAAGTTTTCATGGACAAACTGTTATTCATCTCCAGTGAAAGCATGAATAACATAATACCGTATAATACCGTCGAATTATAATGAGATACACACATTTTGGGAAGGGGTTAGCGAATATGAAAAATCGCATGTTGGTCAAATGTGGCTAGACGCGGCGAATGAGCCGTAAACTCGGCAAACTTCATTTCGAGCTACAGGTGAAAATATATGCAAATATCGTATTTTGGCGAAGTTGATATTTGTGCAGATTTGAAATGTTTAAGCTTTCTTCTAAACACATACAAAGTTTTATTTTAAAGAAATAAGTGGAAATATGAAATAATCTACATTTTCTGAGGCCCATCTGATGAATGGCCATTTTGATTCTCTAACTTTGAACGGGGTTTTCTCGTTTTCACGTTTTGATTCATGACAACCTATAACAAGCCATAACTTCGCTTCTGATCGTCATATGAAGTCCATTGATGTGTCATTTTAATCCCTGAAACATGCTCTTTGCAAATATGTAAAAAAGTCAAAATGACCAGAGGGGGACTTTACGGCTTATTCGAGGTGTCCAGGCACAAATTTGGAATGAACTGCATTGATGCGCGCATTATGTAATCGTTAGTTCCTTTGCAACATGTCAATCGAATCATATAAAATTTTGTATGTGACGCACAATAAAAAAAGTCTATGCGCTAAATTTTAAATTGTTTGATTTTGATGTCTATTTCTCCTCTTACGTTCAGTTTTATTCACTCGGTAATTTTTTGCTGGGACTTCCTGTATATTATCCTGGATTGAAGATCTACCTCATAGTAGATCAACTGTATTAAAAGATGTAGCTAATAAATTGCCTAATTAAATGCTAATTAAGACAGTTTTCCCTGTGTGTTACTGTCCAAAGTGTGCGCGTAATGCTCTGACATTTCTAAATGTCCTATCTCTTGCGTCACCCTGCGTTTTCAAAATTTGATAAGGAATTCAATTACGCTATTAATTTCACTGCCAGAAATAAAGGAAAAAAGTTTTGATTGATAATGTCATAGAAATTGTAAAATTATTTTACAATTTTTGACCATCCTGTATGTTTAACGCAAGGGATACCGTCCTCTTTCTTCCTAAGTTGCAATGTCTTTTTGAATTCATATTTATTTTGAGCTACATAGCTTTCAGAAAAGGAAAATATGGGTTCACCATGACAAGAAAGATGCTAATTTTGTTGTTGTTGCACCCTGTATATTTCTTACCCACCCTGTATTATGATGTTATACTTTGTTGATTTGGCAACCTTGTAATATAAGCTTTCCAGAAATATATACTTATAATATTCTGAAATGTATCCATTAAAAGTTGTGTTGAAGTGAATCGAAATTGGTGACATTTTTCTCATTTTACATTATTTTGAACAAAAGATGACCAATTCATGACATGCGACCAAATATGAATAAATAAAACCACGTTTCAATCTATCTCTACAGGATGGAAGGACTGCTCTGATTCTGGCATCCCAGAATGACCATACAGAGATAGTCACGTGTCTTATTGAGGCAAAGGCGTCATTGGATATCCAAACTCCGGTACATTTTAACTTCATCTATCTGGATTTAATCAAACATTTAAAGCTTTTAGTTTATATATTTTAACAGTGCCAAAATTATTTGGCTTTTAATAATATTAAGGGGTCATTCTCAAACATTTTGAACCGAAAAGGAAAATGTTAACTAGAAAGAAATTTTTGCTTTCTTTTGTGGAAGCTCCTATTGTCTGCGGCAAATATTAGATGGTAACCACGTTTCAATTTGTCTCTACAGAATGGATCAACGGCTCTGATCCTGGCTTCCGAGGATGGCCATACAGATATCGTCACGTGTCTTATTGAGGCAAAGGCGTCATTGGATATTCAGTCTCAGGTGAAATTTAACTACATCTATCTGGATATGCAAACATATAATGCTTTTAGTTTATCTATCTACACCAGTGTAAAAATTATTTGGCTTTTGAACATATAGGGGTCATTCTGAAACATTTTGAAGCAATTAGAGAAATGTTAACTAGAAAGGCAAATATTTTGCTTTATTTTGTGGAAGCTCCCATTGTTTCATGTAAATATCAGTGCAAAAATTCTATGGCTTTTAATAATATATATAAGGGCCATTCAGAAACATTTTGGATCAATTAGGATAATGTTAACTAGACAGATATATATTAGGTTCATTTTGTGGAAAATCGCAATTGTTTGCGATATATATTCGATGATAAACATGTTTCAATTTGTCTCTACAGCACGGGTGGACTGCTCTGATGCTGGCATCCCAGAATGGCTATACGGAGATCGTCACACGTCTTATTGAGGCAAAGGCGTCATTGGATATCCAGACTCAGGTGAACTTTACTTCATCTATCTAGATAAGCAAACATTTTCATACTTTTAGTTTATCTATCTACCAGTGCAAAACTTCGGTGGCTTCTGTTAATATATAGGATTATTCTGATAATTTTTGAACCAATAAGATTAACTAGAAATAAATATATTTCGCTTTCTTTTGTGGACGCTTCTATTGTCTGTGATAATATTAGATGGTAATCACGTTTAAATTTGTCTCTACAGCATGGGTGGACTGCTCTGATACGGGCATCCCTGTATGGCCATACAGAGATTGCCACATATCTTATTGAGGCAAAGGCGTCATTGGATATCCAGACTCAGGTGAACTTCATCTATTTAGACATTTACGCTTTTAGTTTGTCTATCTACCAGTGCAAATATTACATGGCTTTTAATAATAACTGTATATAGGGTAAATATGCCTATTTCGGTCACTCGCCTATTCTCGTGTATTGGACAACCGATGACGATCGTTGCTTTTATTTTAGCCGTGTCTTCCGAATTTTGCAACTATAAATCATTTTGCCGCACCGTTGCTGCAGGTTTTGGTGACTTTTCAATGTCACGGCAGTACAGTGCACATCCATGAATATATTTTTAGATTGCACGGTGACTTAAAATATCGGCATTAAAAAATAATGACGTCATTTAAGAGGTAATTAAAATGGTGATAAATATAATCGGCGAAACGAAATTGTACATACATTTTAAAGCTGTAATTCTAACAAGTTGATCTTCTGCATCGTAGATAACACCATAGACTTCTCCGTAGTCCACTTGCCAATTGTGCACTACTCTGGCTATTACATTTAAGCTTAAAACTCTGATTTAATTAATGAGTGCACAATTGATAGATTTTCACAACTGATCTTTTCAGTCACCGTACGCCCGCTGTTTGTTAGCTTCCCAAGTGGACTACTGACTTTGCCTTGAGAGTTAGGCCAATTTCTGGCCTAACTAAAATTGGTGATGATGTAATGCATCTTTAAAAATGAATCTGGCTTGTGATTGGTCGCCCAGATCTCGTTATTGTTTAAATCCTCCCGACGCGTACTGGTACCATTATAACTATACATGGTACACAACTATCTAGGGAATGCGGCGCTTTTGTGCTGGTGGATGAACGTATGCATCTAGCGCGTATTGTACCACCATGCTCAGTCTTGTGGTTAGATTTTATTGATAAACGAGTATGATTGACAGTGTGTGAGTCCGGGGTAAAGTTCTGCTTAAAAGTGAAAGTCCATAGTCGGTTTTTCGGATAATAAACTGGCAGATTCTAAAATTAGAATTGTTCAGTATTGAAGTGTCATTATAATTATGCCATTATGATATGTTGCATTCAATAATATAAGCCTACGTAGGGCCTATACTTTACTTTTACTGTCACAAATATAATTATATAGCCTAAACTTTTTCATAACCATTTTATAGGCCTACTAGTATTTTGATGTACTAAATATCAGTATAATTTCGAGTTCAACTGAATGCGTTCATCATGATTAATAACATTTTTATTTATCAAAAATCGACTATGGCATAGTCTAATAACACCATAGCAAATGATTGATGTTGATCTTATGTAAATTCCCATAAAAACAGGGTCGTCCGAAAATAGGTATACACATTCTGTTGTCTTTTCCATTTTCGGTCAGTGTTCCCTAGTATGAGCTATGTTGACATCGTTGTTGCCATGTGTCCTGCAAATAATCATGTACGGACGGAAGATAAAGGGGCTGCAAAAAGATTAACAAAAGAAAAAAGGGCGATACTTATGGGGCGGCAAGAATAATTATGAAAAAAAGGGCGAAAAATTATTGAAAATTAATGAAAGTATACCTTTGTGACTGTCAACAGGGCGACAGCTCTAAACTGTGTGGGTATTTGGGGGGTAACACCTGTAAATGTTACTTGAAAAAAATTGTTGAAATTTTTTTAGCTCTAACCCCCCTCCACATTTTAGGTGAGATGGAGCCGACGGGGACCCAACTTTGGCAGCAATTGAGGTGTAGGAATGCGTGAAATTGGATTCGTCAATATAACCCCTTCTTCCCTAAGTTTCTCTTTCTCCCCCTCCTCGTCTCCCCTACATTCGATATCTCCTCTATCTCGAGCTTTCCTACCCCTTGCCTTTTCATTTCCATTGCTCTCTCCCATCCGTTTCTCTTACTCCCTGCCCTTACCTGCCCCCACACACCCCTCCCCAACACACACTCACTCTCTTATATAAGCCTAATAATTATTATTAAATGTATTCATCATTCCTTTATTTTCCCTTCTCTGTACTTATTCTTTCCTAGGCCTACACTTAATCACTCCCTTGCTCTCATTGTCCCCTCTCACCCTCCCTCTATCATTCCCATCATTTTCCTTATATTTCTATTTATCTACTTGTCTTTATTATATCTTTATTTCTCCCTTCCTCCAGCCCTCTCTCATTCTCCATATCCCCTCCTCCCCTCCTCCTCCCTCCTCCGCTCCCAAGACTTCTCACAGAGGTGAATCTGGCCCTCCCCAACCCCCTCCCCTCTTTGGGTACGCCACTATTTCTATAAAATCTCCTTCTTAAAATAAAATTAAATGGAAATTTCTTAAAAACAACCTTTATAGGCCTATACTTATACTTACATGTATACGTATAACGATTACCATTATAGTGTGATATAGATATCTACCAAAAACGTTTTAAAACGTAAAAGCGGCCAAAGTTTAAAAATCTTTCCTGTGTGGCTTTTCACCCTTTTTAAACTTGGTCCCATTTAGTAAAGTAGTAATAACATGAAGAATGAGTCCTAATTTTTACATGCAACAATGTGCTCTTATATAGGTTTAAGACTGTTCGAAAGCGGTGCAATATGACTTAGGCTACCGTATGTATTATCAAAAACATTTCAAGGTTTATCTTTTATTATATTGCGTGATCATAAAGAGTAGTAGAGTATTATATATGCTTAGCAAATTGACTGTGTGTCAACCTGCTACATATAGGCCCTACATCTGTACATAAGGCGCAGAATCGCACATGACGATGAAGAATTTAACAAAGTGAGTATTTGCTACGCCTGGGTAACAATTAAAAACATGTATAAAAACAACATACAAATGTTTTTTTAAATTTATAACATTCGGCCGAAGCCAGGCTAATCCCAATAGTGCTCAGAGGCTACTAAATTTAAGGGACGCCATCCGGATATGACGGGACAGGGATATGGGAAGAGGTCCGATTTTAGATGCAGGAGGAAAACCGGAGCACCCGGAGAAAAACCTGCGAGGACGAGCATGGATCGGCAACCAAACTCACATGTGGCGCCGCGGGGAATTGAACCCGGGCCACAGTGGTGAGAAGCGAGTGAGAAGACCACTACACTAACCCGCCCTCCCTAAATGCATACAATAGCATAACATTCAAAGGCAAAAATCACAGATTATTAAGACGCTGAACAACTTGAGGAATGGTAGATTGCATGTACCGGGTTCGCTTACAGCGAGGAGGATCAATCTGCTGGGCATTCCTACCGTGCCGATCTCCTTTGGATTTAGGCAGCATTTGAGAATGTTTAGCAGACGCTTGCAAACCTTGGCCAAATCGCACCAACAGCTGATCTCTCCTCTCACATAAGGAAACCAAACCTAGTTTCTCCAAAGCAGCCCGATAAGATGTGTAGCTCTGGCCCAGGATTATACGACACGCCCGCTTCTGGACGAGCTCCATCTGCTCAGACTGTGCTCTGGAGATACTAGTATGCCATAACGGGCTGGCATATTCCATGATAGGCCGAATATACATTTGATAAATGGAAGATAAATCATCCCACGAAGCATTGAAGCGTCTCAAAACATAAAGCATATACATTCGTCTAGAGGCGCGAGATATCATTGAATTGACTTGAGTAGTCCAACTAAGATCACTTTCTAAGGTGATACCAAGAAGTTTCATATTCTGAGTGACATCTAAAACAGATCCATTGAGAGTCAAAGGATTGAAGGAATGCTCCCTTTTCAAAAAACTGATGTGCATAATATGACATTTGGAAGGTTTTGGTAGCATGTCATTTTTGTTGCACCACTCACCGAAACCATCAAGATCTTTTTGCAGTTGTGAACAACCACCTGTCTTAGCATTTACAATTTCACCAAACGTCAGGTCATCAACATATTTCCATTTCAGGGGGCTTCGGATGCAGCATCATTGACCATGGCGGAAAAAATAATCGGACCAAATTTAGTGCCCTGAGGCACTCCCCCCGAAATAGATTGACATGCTGATGACCTACCTTTGATTCTAACAGATTGGGTGCGATTACACAAAAAGCTACTAATGACAGGAATAATACTTGGGCGAATACCTATATCAATTAACTTTTGAACAGCAATATTGTGATTAATCCTGTCAAAGGCTTTAGTAAAGTCAACAGCACATAAGGTTGCATAATGGCCAGCCTCATCAATACCTTTAAGGACAGTGTCTACAACATCCACTAGATAGTGAGTAGTTGAGCTGTCCTTCACATTACCGTACTGCTGTTTATCAATGTGAGGGTAAAAGTCGACCATAGTCCACTCAGCCAGAAAGCTCTCAAAGATCTTACCGTTGAGGCGGGTAAGGCTGATAGGCCTTAGTTGATCAAGGCTTTTAGCATTAGGTGTTTTAGGTATCGGAGTTATTGATGAGGTTTTCCATACTGCTGGGAACACACCTTGGTTTAAACAAAATATGTGAGTTAATGGCTCAGTTAGTTCAAAAGCAAACTCCTTTGTGACTCGCGGTGGAATGTCAGCCGGATGCGTGGACTTGTTAGACTTAATGTTACGTAATTTTTTGTTAACTTCACCAGGTGATGTGCGCGGCGGAGGTAGAGTAGGGCAATAAGCGGACAGGTTCCCAAGATCAAGCGGGGGTAACTGGTTACAAATACCAGCAAAATGATTGTTGATTGCTTCAGCGATAATAGGAGGATCCTTTGAGATTCCATCGATCTCTATGGTCTTTGCAGTGGATTTTCCTCCAGCTATGTTTTTAACATATTTGTGCTATTTACCTGGTTGGTTACAACGCAACCCATCGATGTTTTTATTGTAAAAGCTGGTTTTTGCGTTGACTATCTCGCGTTGCACTTTATTACGTAACTGTTTATAGGTGTCCATATTCCCACACATATAGGCTTTCTGACGCTGGTTTATTAACCGCTTTATGGATTCAGTCAGCCAGGGTTTGTCATCCTCCCTGTGTTTGACACATTTCTCAGGAAAATGAGTATGGAATTTTTCCAACAAGAGCTCTTCCAAAACAGATGCTTTCTCATCAGCGCTTTCAACATCGTAAATTGCTTCCCATTTTTCAAGAGTTATCCACTGCCCAAAGCTGCGAATTGAAGAGTCAGTTAAAGGACGCACATACGAACGATCAGCTTTAGGTTCGCGAACTTGTTTGTTTGGCTATTTTAATTATCAAAATACTAGTTTTTTAATGCTATGGGGTAACAGAATTATTAAAAAATTAATAGCTGAACCCAATAGTTCAGCCAAGGACTGGAAACGACATATTGATGACTTTATATAGAGTGTATTCAATAAACCCAAGGCGGAACGAGAGTTGCTAAGTAACCGCTATCCGAACCATAAACACACATGCATGATCAGACAACGAGTATTCAATTTCCTCATAGCATCCCCCGTTGTACACACGTCAGTCGAATTTGGCGGTGTTGGTTTGTTGGTTTGTTAGCCCTCCAAGTTATAACATCGTTCACTTTATGTTGAACATAAGCCTCGCTGTAATAACATAAAGATCAGTCTGATCAGTGTGATATCACAGAGCAGACCCTTGAGAGGGCACTTGGCTCATTTGCATGGCAGTCGGACTCTCCATTGTATTTGAACATTTTGTGTATGGAGAGCAATGGCGACCCGTCATTGTATTTGTTCATGTGTGTATGGAGAGCCACTCTTGGAGCCCATGGGACTTAGGCTAGGTCCTCAGGTAGAGTCAGACGCTGTATGTACTAGAAACGCCCATTCTTGATTCTGCGTTCATTCAATGTTAGCATTAAATTTGTATTGCCCGGCGGCCCCGCGTAATGGAAAAACCTGGGTTTATATGCCTTATCTGGGTTTAGACTGCGATATGCTAAGGTTAAGGCATCTTAGCCATAGGTAAGGAACGTAAACCCAGGATAAGGCCGTCTAAACCACAGGTAAGGCGCCTTATCCCTAGATAAGGGATGTATACCCAAGATAAGGCAGTTTAAACCCCATGTAAGGGACATGAACCCCAGATAAGGCGGAAATGACACATTTATGCTTCTGCTTTCATTCAAAAATCACATTTACGCTCTACCAAATGGGGGCCATCTTGGATTTCTGGGAAAAAATTATTTTGTAACGTCAAACTAATGTCAGATTCGGATTTCTTGGGGTCGACTTACCGGAAATAGTGTCTTTGTACACGATTTTAGGTAATCTGGTTCAAAACTTATTTTTTTCAAGATGGCGCCGGCGGCCACCATCTTGGATTTCTGGGTAAATATGAGTTCGTAATGTAAAAGTAATGTCAAATTTGAAATCCTTGTGGTCGACGTATCCAAAAAAGTGTCTTTGTACACGATTTAAGGTCTTCTTGTTCAAAACTAATTTTTTCAAGATGGTGCCGGCCACCATCTTGGATTTCTGGGTGAAAATGATGCCGTAATGTCAAACTATTGTCAGAATCGGAATCCTTGTACTCGACATATCCGACAAAGTGTCTCTGTGCATGATTACAGGTGCTCTGGTTCAAAACTTAAATTTTCAAAATGGTGGTGGCGGCCATTTTGGATTTTGGCCTCTAGCGAAAAATGCCGGGATTTTCGCGAGGGACATGGTGGCTATTTTTTTTCTAAATAGTCCATAGAAGTCGAATCAATCGTCAAACCTTACTAGCCAGAGAGTGGTCACCAAAGTGAACTTTTTCACCTAACTAACGCGTTCATTTGTGTATGGAGAGCTCATAGAGGTCATATGGACAGCTTCTTTATGAGGCACTTCTCCATCGGTTTCAGGGCGCAGTTCATTGAACTCAGCGGGATTCTATTGCAAGTGTTTTTATATTATTACAAAACGGATCGTGGTTATTGCCTTGACAAACCTAATAAATAATTCATACCAGGGATTAATAAATCCAGGGGTGCGGACATTTCATTGGTCGCAAACCACCGGGATTCGATACAAGTTTGCGTTGTAAATGAATGCGTGAATAAGAGTGTCATCCCCTTGGCGCGATATTTGATTTCTGAATATACTCAAGTTGCCGTTCAAAATGCCCAAAAATCATCAAGATATTGCAATACTGTCTAAAGTGATGTAAAATTGTGGCAAATTTGTATGATTTATCGCACATAATTTCTGCGTAGCGTGGAGAATCATTTACATAGGATTTTGGAAAAAAAATGTGATAATTTTAGGGAAATATAGAATGGCAGAAGAAACAAATAAAACATTTTCCAGGAATGTGTAGACCATACTCTTTCTATACTGAAATAATTCTTAAAATGAAGTTGTTGGATGATTTTAGTTGGCATTTCTAGAGTGTAAACATGTAGGCAGATAGTAGAGAGGGCACTCTATTCACGAGATTTCTTTTCCAACGCCAAAATAGCACGAATTTTGGTGGTTTGCGAGTGAAGAGTGTCGATGTCCGCACTATCGATGGACTACGTAACTGTTCAATAGGTTTTTGTAAATGAGCTAAACTCCTCAAAAAAAGTTTGGAAACTTTCAAAAACGGTTGTATATCAGAAAATTTTGAAATCTATCTCCATATTGTTTCATACCAGCGAAATCATTGTTCTTTTCTGTCAACAATGATACCTCATTTGTGACGATGGCATATTGCACGGCTGAGTAACTTGCTTTGAAAGACAGAGAGGTCTCAAAGAAAATGTGCGAAACTGACCATTATCTTCGCTCATCTTATTGCTCTTAATGAATGAACGAGTGGTTTAATGCATGAATAAAAGAATGAATGAAAAGTTGTTTGCAGTACATCATGTTGAATGAAAAGTGCTAGGATGGGATTAGCAGTTCTACTACTTGTGGATTCAAACAGATCAACGCAAGTCAACCTATCTTGCTGGTCACTTCTTCATAGTGGTCATTTGCAAGAAATTTCTAAGCAAACTTGGTTCGATTACCAGACCTGGATAAGGCTCGCGCTATTGGTCAGCTTGAGGCTGGCATACCTCAGAATCACGGCAACATTTGGATTTTCCTGCAGTATGATCTCCAAGCTAAAAGTCAAGTTTCGTCAGACCGGAGATGTCAAAGACAGACCCAGAAGTGTCCATCCAAGAAAAACAACGGCTGCAGAAGGTACGTGAGACTGACAGTACAAAAACCGTTTTTAATAAAACAGTGTGGTATTCCTTACTCATGTTTACTGATGCAAATGGCGCAGACAATGACAGATTTGGCACATTTTGTTTGAGACCTCCTTGCCTTTTAAAGACAGTTACTCAACAATAAAATAAGTTATGGTCACAAATTTGGTATAATTTTTGACAGGAAAGAAAAAATATGGAAATAGATTTCAAATTTTTCTGATATAAAGCCGTTTTGGTAAGTTTCCAAACTTTTTTTGAGGAGTTTAGTTTTAGTGGGTAAGCTGTACGTCTCTTTGCATTGTTAAGACAACCACGCTAGGTTTTTCGATCAACGTACTATGCGTGTTTGGTCAAGCGAGGATAATTTGTAAAGCAGCAAGTAATGGTGAGGATGTTGCCCTTTTTGACGACTTCTGACTTTTGATTTAGCCCAAAATGAATCAATAAAATCGTGTATAAGATATTTGTGGGGATACTTAGGCGCTATTACAACAATTTAGAAAATAAATGGGCACTTCTGGGTTGGATATTATAGATTCTATAGAATTTAAGTATGATATATTTTCGATGGTAAATATATTTTCACTTTCAAAGTTTGTAGTTTTCATAATTGCAATTTCGTAATTTTATATAAAAAGCACATATAAATATATAATTGTAAGAGTATGGGATCATTTTGAAAATTAATAATTGCGAAACGTCGGCGGTAGAGTTCAGAAATAAATGTGTATTTCAGGAATTGCCGCGATTCCTGCAGTAGTTCTTATGAATAGAATACAATAGCGGATACCAGAGGATGATTTAATGAAGCCCCATCATGCACTGCAAACGTGTTATCACCAGAGTTTCAACTGCCTCTTTACTTTTCAAATCCCATTGAATTCTGTGCAAAAGACGTTGTTTAAGAATTGTGCGTGTGTCATTATTAGTTGGTCGATTTCAGATCTAAAGTGATGTATGCATGAAGGATAATTCACACCATCTGTAGGTAACATAAAATGTGAAATCGACCAGCATTGTGAATGCGTTTTTATTGTAAATATACCAGTCCAAATTCAAATTTAACCATGGCCGCCAATGCAGTGTGCGAGCAGTCGTGTCATGTTCACTCACACAGCTGTGCTAACCGCAAGTCAACACAGTGGCGTGGTGGGAAGTGCTTAAATCATCCTCTGAGCGGATACAATAGCGAATTCAATAGAACTCTATTACGGGTAAATAAACCTCGTCGCGCTGCTAAATTTCACTTCTTATTTTTTCATTAACTAACCGTTATTTCATCAATTAACCGTTATTTTTAAACTTTGGAAAACCTCGACCGAGGTTTTTAATATAGACTGGACATGGCAGCCTTCATACATTCTAATGTGTAATCGATCAACAAGAGCATTCAATTTATTTAAATGAAACGCCTAACGTCAGGTGGGTGGTAAAGAATCGACAATTAAAGCCTCCTTACAGACTTCAGACCCACACAAGCACACATTTGGGATACGTGAGTACAATGGTACCACTTTACACATGACTGCCCTTACACATGACTGTAGTGTGGTCACTTATTGATACTCGCCTGTTGTGTAGAGCGTTAATATGATGCCGGATCAGTGACCAATTTAATGGCGGAACCCCGTTATTCGAAACAATGGTACCACTTTTATGAATAGCCTGTCGCAACTTCTAATCGGCATCAAACGAACAAAAGATTATATAATCTATTGCGACTCTATTTCTATTTAAAAGCTCTTTGGTACATTCAACGTCCAGTTTTCGAAATTGGGTGACTTGTGCTTGGCAGGTGTGAAATACATCTGACTGGGCGTTTTAATTACGTAACGAATAAAGGCATTGACATCATCGAATGGCTGCCCAGTGCTGTTATGTGTTTAGTTATTATATAGGCCTAATAATTATTATTAAATGTATTCATCATTCCTTTATTTTCCTTCTCTGTACTTATTCTTTCCTAGGCCTACACTTAATCACTCCTTCGCTCTCCTTGTCCCCTCTCACCCTCCCTCTCTCATTCCCATAATTTTCCTTATATTTCTATTTATCTACTTGTCTTTATTATATCTTTTCATTTCTCCCTTCCTCCAGCCCTCTCTCATTCTCCATATCTCCTCCTCCCCTCTTCATCCCTCCTCCCCTCCCAAGACTTCTCACAGGGGTGAATCTGCCTCTTCCCAACCCCCCTCCCCTCTTTGAGTACGCCACTCTTTCTATCTCCTTCTTAAAATAAAATTAAATGGAAATTTCTTAAAACAACCTTTATATAGGCTTATACTTATACTTACATGTATACGTATAGTGTGGAAATGGCAGCCTTCATACACTCCAATGTGTAATCGATCAGCAAGAGCATTTAATTTATTTAAATGAAGCGCCTAAAGTCAGGTGGGTGGTAAAGATGATTGCATCGACAGCTATAGACTTCAGACCCACACAAGCACACATTTGGGATACATGGGAACAATGGTACCACTTTACACATGACTGCTCTTACACATGACTGTATTGTGGTCACTTATTGATACTCGTCTGTTGTGTATAGCGTTAATATGATACCGGATCAGTGACCAATTTAATGGCGGAACCCATTTGTTCGAATCAATGGTACCATTTTTATGAATAGCCTGTCGCAACTTCTAATCGGCATCAAACGAACAAAGCATTATATAATATATTGCGACTCTATTTCTATTAAAAGCTCTTTGGTTATGATTGCAGACCAGATCTGCTCTACTTTTTAATCCCTTGATTTTTGTTTTCTGTTGACATGTACATTGCTTTGAGAACTTGAAACTGGACGGATTTATGAACATGTTTATGATGGTAATATTCACATATTCACATATGCAAATAATTAGAAATGGCAATGTGAATGGGATTTTCCATTAGTTTTCCAAGCCAAATGTTTAAATTTTTTACAACCCCCAAAAAACCACCCATATTGTTGTAAGCTTAAACATGTAAACAATTTTAGGCTGAAAAGAGGGGACAACCATCATTTGGCACGCCGTTTGGAAATTTAATACCCCCTGCGGGAGGGTCATTGCAAAGCCCTTGGAAAAGGCAAATTAGGTCCCTCAAAAATAAATTAAGGCCTCGGATAGCAACGTTTGCACAGTATATTTTGTGGGACATGAGAACACATCAGACATATCGAAATGCATTCTGAGTACGAAGAATGTCCTTATGATATAACATAATTTTGAAATTCGCGATATAATACAAATTTTATGGCAAATGATTAAAAATGGTTTCATATTTATCAGTCATCGAAGTAAAAATTTACCAATCTAATGATATTTAAAGAAAAGCCAACGAAGGAAAATGTTAACTAGAAAGGCAAATATTTTGCTTTATTTTGTGGAAGCTCCCATTGTTTGCGGTGAATATTAGATGGTAAGCACGTTTCGATTTGTCTCTTCAGCATGGATGGACTGCTCTAATGCTTGCATCCGAGAACGGACATACAGAGATTGCCACTTTTCTTACTCAGGCAAAGGCGTCATTGGATATCCAGGCTCAGGTGAATATAACTGGATATGCAAACATTTAATGCTTTTAGTTTATCTATCTGACAGTGCCGACATTCTTTGGCTTTTGATAATTTTAAGGGGTCATTCTGAAACATTTTGAGCCAAAAAGGAAAATAGTCATAAATTCATCAATATAAAAAAGGAAATTGTTAACTAGAAAGAAAAATATTTTGCTTTCATTTTATAAATAATTATTTATTATAAATAAATAAATAAACCATAATACTGAATGGATTTTTGAGAGCCACCAAGTTTCTATTAAAGAGACAGTATAGGTTAGATAACTAACCAAAGAATGAGCGGCTCTTTTCAGAGCCATCAAACTTAAAAAAAAGACAGATATGATTGGTATTATATTTTTGATTAGATATTCAGAGTTCTAAATATTTTAAACCAACGAGTATGACGTTGGTTATACGTCGTATATATAAATATTTCTCAGCAATATAATTTCTAATTTAATAGTGCAAGGTTTAAGTTTTATAACCAGGTTATTACTGAAAGCAGGTACCGTCTGTGCCCTTCACCCTTATAATATTTAGTATAATTTCTAATTTAATAGTGCAAGGTTTAAGATTTATAACCAGGTTATTACATTTTATAATATTGTGGAAGCTCCTATTGTCCGCGGCAAATATTAAATGGTAACCATGTTTTATTTTGTCTCTACAGGATGGATCAACGGCTCTGATGCTGGCAACCCACAATGGCCATACAAAGATTGTCACGTGTCTTATTGAGGCAAAGGCGTCATTGGATATCCAGATTCAGGTGAGGTTTACTTCATCTATATAGACATTTGATGCTTTTAGTTTATTTCTCTGCCAGTGCAAACAATTCTAAGGCTTTTAATAATAAGAAATATAAAGGGATTACACTGAAACATTTTGAACCAATAAGGAAAATGTTATCTAGCAAAAAATATAGATATATAGATGGTAACCACGTTTTAAGTTGTCTGTACAGCAAAGATCGACTGCTCTGATGCTGGCGTCCCAGAGTGGCCATGCGGTGATTGTCCCAAATCGTATTGAGGCAAAGGCGACATTGGATATTACTTCATCTATATTTTTAGTTTATCTATCTACAAGTGCAAAAATTATATAGCCTTCGATAATAACTGTATAATGGTCATTCTGAATATTACATTGTAACCACGTCTCAATTTGTGGAACAGATTGTTTCGTGTCTCATTGAGGCAAAGTCGTCATTGGATATCAAGGTTTAGGTGAAATTGAGATGATTTTTTTTATTTCATCTATCTAAATATGCAAACATTTTATGCTTTTAGCTATCTACCAGTGCAAAATTTGTATGGTTTTTGATAATATTTTGGGGTCATTCTAAAATATTTTGAACCAATAAAAGTATTAGATTATATTTTGCTTTATTTGGTGGAAGCAAAATATAACATAATACAAGCATTCTTTTATAAAACAAGCCATACATGAAGAGGCAGATTTAGCAAACCTTATATTGTAATTAATCATCAACTTGTTTTTACAGGATGGAGGGACTGCTCTGATGCTAGCAGCCATGAATGGCCACAAGGAGATTGGCAAGTGTCTTATTGTAGCTAAGGCGTCATTGGATATACAGAATCAGGTGATGTTTACTCCATCTCTCTAGATATGCAATCATTTTATGCCTGTAGTTTTCTATCTACCAGTGCAAACTAATTACATGGCTTTTGATAATATATAAGGTCATATTGAAACATTTGGACCAGTAAGAGAAATGTTAACTAGAAAGACACACATTTTGCGGAAGCTCCCATTGTTTGTGGTAAATATTAGATGGTAACCACGTTTCGAGAATGTTAACTCGAAAGACATCTATTGTGAAAGATCTCTGTTATGTGCCTCCCCAAATATTAAAATAATGTTTATTAAAAGTTAAGTATTGAGTCATCAGACATTAGATTTCACTTATTTTAATATTTATCTCCATTGGTCTGTACATGGAATATTCTGGAAACTCAATGCAAGAATGATTTGCTCAATGGAGACTTCTAGATTAGTCATGAAGGCCACAATATTAAATGGTTGCGCTATTAACGTAATCATGGTACAGCAAAGTAAATGATAGTGTTTGGTTTGTGTTGAGGTAATGTGTTATTTTTAGAACTAATGTATAGAGAGTAATGAGCCTGATTGGCTTGTGGTGATTTTTATGCACTATTTTTAATAATATATATGGGATGATTAAATATTGTAATATGCCATAAATAGGTTAAGATTATTCCAGAATGGTAAGAAAAGATATATAAAGCCAAAAGCCTGGATAGGAAATGATCTAGGGAATCTGTATGAAGTTCGAAGAGGGAACTCTGTGAAAATGTTAGCCAGTATTGGTACAAATGTTACCATAATTGAAGTCTTCAAACTTCGGTTCGCGGTTCTTGTGTGTTAGAGAGAATAAAATACGCCAAAGGTGGTAGTAGATCCAATAGTGTTTGATTGTGCTGTCGACTCAAAGAAGCGGCAGACTGAAATATATCCATCAACTAACTGTGGTATTTTGCTGTACTATTATCTGACTGTCAAGTGGAGAGAAAGATTGCTCAAGAGATCTCCCGAGAGAGGAGTTTACGGTCAACATAGACGACCATTTGGAAAGCACTAGCGTAGCTAGGATAGTGAAGACATATTCATCAGGACTTTGGACTGAGACTGTGGTAGACCAGGGGTTTCCCTTGTAGTCCAGTAGTTTGTCATAACCATTGTGCAAATCATATTTGGCAGAGATATAATACCTATAGAGCTAATCATTATAGGTTATGGATCCATTTCAACATGATCCATGTTTTGTGGGAAAAGGTCATTGAACTTTGAAAAATTGCTCGGACTTGGGTAAAATAACCAATAATGTGTTTATCCTGTGGGTTATGAGTAAGTTTCAGACTTGTAGTCGAGTCACTGAAAGTCGAGTCCGAGTCGAGTCGAGTCATCGAGCCCTCGAGTCTCGAGTCGAGTCGAGTCATGAAGCCTTCGAGTCCGAGTCGCGTCGAGTCATTTCAAGTTGTCAGTCGAGTCGAGTCGAGTCAAGCCATTCTGTCGAGTCGAGTCGAGTCGAGTCGGATATATTTTGTCGAGTCATTTCGAGTCACTTCACGTTTTATATGCTCATGATACCAGCTGTCAACTTGTTAGCCCAATTTGCATGAATTTGTACTTTTTTGAAATTAAAATCCCAGTGAGAGTACATAATATTAATTTATGAATCTATGTGCTCCATCCAGTGCATTGTGGAAATCAGCAATCAGTCAGTATTGCCATTAGGACCCGCCATGAGTATGGGTACGGGTGCGTGTCCCGGACCACGAGTACTTGTACGGGTACGGGTCCCAGGCCATGGGTACGGGTTTCAGGTCATGGGTAAGGGTACGGGTACGGATCCCTAGCCATGAGTATTCAGTACGGATCCATTTCAAAACAGGGTGCGAGTACGGGTACGGAGCCATGGGTACGGGTACGAGTATGGGTATGGAAATTGGGACTCGAGTACGGGTACTGGTCCAGTAGTGGTATGGAAATTGGGACTTGAAGTACTTGTATGGGTCCTATTATGGGAATGGGTATAAACAAATTAATTAATTAAGTACAAAAAGAGATCAAATATTGGTGGTCATAGTGAATCTAGCCTAAAGGTGGCATATTTTGGGATGCAAGTGAAAAAACTATGTCTATGTACAGTATGGACAGTCAGACTGTGCAATACTAATTTCAACATATATTTAGCAATGATGTAGCTTTCGAGTCTTATTATGCACATCTGGATAATTATATCCATGTTTTATTAATATTTTAAAATTCATATACATCCCAAATTTCTGTATATAGAACCTCTCTATTCATTTGACTCAGATGCACAAGCCCAGGCCTGGGCACAAGAAGTACATGTGGCTGGTGGAAATGCTCACACCAGTCAGTCACATTGCAATGTAGTTCTTCATGTGTGCAGCATCATAGGAGTGTATTTGGATGGGGAATAATCAAAATGATTAATAAAAGCTATAATAATGATATTTTAACATGATAACTTGAAATTCACCACAAAAAAGAAAGTATCTCGAAATTGTTTTCCCAGTTTGCTGGTTTTTTTTTTTCTGTATTGATCAGTCATTGTGTGAATGAGACATGTAGCATACATGTAGGGGTGTGTGCACAGGGTGTTAGAATGACGTGTGTGTAGCATTCATGTACATTTTGTGTAGCCAGGGCTGGATTTACCTTTTTCAGGTCCCAGGACCAGGCTAAAATAAAATTAAGGGCACTTGCTATAGTTGCTATCTGGATCCATGCGTTACTCCCCACCCAACCCCATCCATGATGTAACCTATTTGTTTTGATTATGATCAGAGGACTCACATGGAATTTCCTGCATTTGTGTAGCACATACTGTATGGTACCCATGGGTACGGGTACGTGTCCCGTCCCGGACCATGAATACGGGTACAGGTCCCATGCCATGAGTATGGGTCCGGGTCCCAGGCCATGAGTACGGGTACGGGTACGGGTACGGGTCCCAATCCATGAGTCCGAAGACAAAATAGGGCATGAGTACGAATACGGGTCCAAAGCCATGGGTACAAGTACGGGTACGGGTATGGAAATTGGGACTCGAGTACGGGTACGAGCACTATAAGTCTGGTAATCAGCAATGATGGACAATGGACTTTTCCACCATGCCAAGTTTGAAGCATGTAACATTGTACACACATATAATTTATATTTTAAGTTATTATAAAGATGCTGAGAGATAGTAAGCCCACTTTGTAAAATATAAGAATCACAATACACTGAGATGTGTGGAAGAAAACGTTCAGGTATTGTTATTTGATTGACAGCCATACTGCACTAATTAATCAATGATGATCAATTTGTTGTACATAAACAGTATGTTTGCGTGTTTGCTGTTGAGTTAATTCGGAAGCCGGTGATTTTGGCCTGGGTCATTTTAGTGACTATAACAATCCCATTGTCCGCGATACATATTAGATGATAAACACGTTTCAATTTGTCTCTGCAGGATGGATGGACTGCTCTGATGCTGGCATACCAGAATGGCCATATGGAGATTGTCACATGTCTTATTGAGGCAAAGGCGTCATTGGACATCCAGACTCAGGTGAACAAAAAGAGATCAAATATTGGTGGTCATAGTGAATCTAGCCTAAAGGTGGCATATTTTGGGATGCAAGTGAAAAAACTATGTCTATGTACAGTATGGACAGTCAGACTGTGCAATACTAATTTCAACATATATTTAGCAATGATGTAGCTTTCGAGTCTTATTATGCACATCTGGATAATTATATCCATGTTTTATTAATATTTTAAAATTCATATACATCCCAAATTTCTGTATATAGAACCTCTCTATTCATTTGACTCAGATGCACAAGCCCAGGCCTGGGCACAAGAAGTACATGTGGCTGGTGGAAATGCTCACACCAGTCAGTCACATTGCAATGTAGTTCTTCATGTGTGCAGCATCATAGGAGTGTATTTGGATGGGGAATAATCAAAATGATTAATAAAAGCTATAATAATGATATTTTAACATGATAACTTGAAATTCACCACAAAAAGGAAAGTATCTCGAAATGTTTTCCCAGTTTGCTGGTTTTTTTTCTGTATTGATCAGTCATTGTGTGAATGAGACATGTAGCATACATGTAGGGGTGTGTGCACAGGGTGTTAGAATGACGTGTGTGTAGCATTCATGTACATTTTGTGTAGCCAGGGCTGGATTTACCTTTTTCAGGGCCCAGGACCAGGCTAAAATAAAATTAAGGGCACTTGCTATAGTTGCTATCTGGATCCATGCGTTACTCCCCACCCAACCCCATCCATGATGTAACCTATTTGTTTTGATTATGATCAGAGGACTCACATGGAATTTCCTGCATTTGTGTAGCCACATACTGTATGGTACCCATGGGTACGGGTACGTGTCCCGTCCCGGACCATGAATACGGGTACAGGTCCCATGCCATGAGTATGGGTCCGGGTCCCAGGCCATGAGTACGGGTACGGGTACGGGTCCCAGTCCATGAGTCCGAAGACAAAATAGGGCATGAGTACGAATACGGGTCCAAAGCCATGGGTACAAGTACGGGTACGGGTATGGAAATTGGGACTCGAGTACGGGTACGAGCACTATAAGTCTGGTAATCAGCAATGATGGACAATGGACTTTTCCACCATGCCAAGTTTGAAGCATGTAACATTGTACACACATATAATTTATATTTTAAGTTATTATAAAGATGTTGAGAGATAGTAAGCCCACTTTGTAAAATATAAGAATCACAATACACTGAGATGTGTGGAAGAAAACGTTCAGGTATTATTAGAAATATTAAGGTATAATTTATATTTTCGAGTCATTTTAAAAGTCGATTCAGCCACAGTGACTCGAGTCACAAGCCTCGAGTCATCGAGTCGAGTCATTAAATTTCGAGTCGAGTCGAGTCATCGATTCATCAACCCCCGGGTCGAGTCGAGTCGTAGAGTCACCTTGCCTCGAGTCGAGTCATCGAGTCACCAAAACTCGAGTCGAGTCGAGTCATTTCGAGTCGAGTCACTACAAGTCTGGTAAGTTTGAATAACTTCGAACTTGACCGCCTGTGCAAAGTTCAATGACCCTTTTCCACTAAATGAGGGGTGTTGTTGAAATGGCTCCATAGCCTAGATTAATCACCTACTCTACCAAATACGGCAACTTTAACACGATTTGCACGATTGTAGTGCCTATGAACTGAAATCTCTTGAACTAATGGGTATACAGGATCTTGTACATTGCCGGATCTTGGATCAAGAACTGACATGATGCAGTCATGTCTACAGTAGAATTCATCTCGACCTTTGCAGGACTTAAACCCCATTAAAAGCTATTAAACCAAGATAACACTCATTGAAACAGCTCAACTGATTAAATCGGATCTTCTCTGGTTGTGCACATGTGTCTGTTTTCAATGTGCGATATCGCAATAAAGCTGGTATTATAGCTTCAGTTGGGTAACCGATTATAAAGGAAACGGAAGGAAACAATGGTATGTGCACCTTTGTTCACGAAATGAGACAATGCCCTGCTTTTTGTTAACCAGCATTCTTGAAAATGAGCAACATAATGATTGTTGACTTAACACGGTTTGGAAATAATTTCTTCATATTTTTGATGTTATCTGTCGTTTACATATCCTTCCTAAAACACAAAAGTGCGACCCTCTCCAAACACCCCGGTGGGTTCAGTCTTCACTGACAATGTGTACGCATGATGGTTCCAATTAGGGGTACTTTTCAAGAAATGTCCGCGGAATTTTCGAGGACAAAATTGTTCGCGATTTTTCAAATTGGGGGTGTTTCGGAGCAAAATTGTCCTTGACATGAAAAATAGGGTGTATTTCTAGGACTTTCGTCCGCGTTTTACCGCTACAGTGTTCGTTATTGTCCTCATTTCCCAGTGAAATAGGGAGGAAATTCAAAAGCGTCCTTGAAATGGTAAAAATAGGGGTATTTATTTCGGAAAAATGTCCTCGATTCCTTGTGATAAGGGGGTGAAATGAAAATGCGTCCTCGAACTGATAAAAATAGCGGAGGTATTTGGGGGCAAATTTTCCTTGATTTCGCGCAAAATAGGGGGTAAAATTGCTGCAAATATCCTCGATTCCCCGTGAAATAGGGGTCATTTTCAAATCCTGGAACGGTCATACGTCTTACCTTTAAATACAAATTGAACCCACCGGGCCAAACACCTAAATTAGCTAAAAATTTAGGACATGTTACAAAACTATATTTTCTAGAATTTCATAGAATAGTTTAAATGTAGCTTGTACCGTTTTTTTTGTGGCATCCTTCAGAACGGAGCGGTCCGTTACCAATATAGCTCAATATTTTCGATCAAATCTCCATTCAATTAACACGGGGAGTTGGCTAGCTATGAGCTAGCTATGCTTTGCCCTCACTCATATTCTACGAAAGTGCGACCCCTTCTGAACATCTAACCTAGCTGTAATTTTAGGTCATGTTAGAGAAATATATTTGCTAGAAGTTTGGAGAATAGTTTAAATATTGGCCGGTTATTTTTTACACAGTGATGTTAACTAGGCAAATGCAATATACTTCTTCATACACTATTTGTAAAGGTCGCGCGTCAATGGTGAGAGCACTGTGTATTGTGTATAGGAAAACGGACAGTAACTGCAGTATGTGAGATCATCAAAGGAATCTCATCAGATCTTCAACTAATCAAGATCACCAGGCTTAGATAAGTAATCGTAGTAAAAAGTAATCTGTGCAATATTTCCAAGTTTAATTTTTTTTTCTAATGGCGTCTCAACTGAACGGTCGGGGTTAACCACCGCTGCAAAACTTTTGCGTTTACGGTCCGTCTCAGTTTGTCTTTGTCTTTACGTTGTCGCCACGGACTTCATTTATTCATTCAGGAAGGCACTGGTGAGCTCATTAACTGTTTTTGAACTTAATTTCGCCGGGAATTTATGGTTTTCATAAATGTATCTGGTTTCATATCTCTAGCGCCATTGTGCAGTGTAAAGCCATCAAGCATCAACCCGGGGCTTTTCACCATTACTCCCGTGATTGATTTGGCGTACTATTCAAACTACGATCTGATGTGCATGAGTAGACATTACGTAACTCTGATACAATCGTTCACATCACTGTGTTAACTTATACTACCATGGCTCCATACAGGATGATAACTATAGTTCTCACAATATGTTATTCGCAATGCATCGCTGGTTTACAATTCACCATCCCAACATTTTGCGGGGATGAATGGGGAGATCACGATTCGGCTATCCGTCGTCTAATAACCCCTATTCATTTCGACCTTAGCAGCGAGGATGTTACACCTGCCATAGCAGCAGAACGTTTCTCGGGTATCTTAACTGAATATTTTAGCAGTCACCAAGATTTTGTTAAAGACCAATCTTCGAAAAGCTACATCTCCCATGAACTGAAAACTGTTGCTGAAGCACGTAAAAGAAAAACCTTTTGCGTAAAAAGCTTTCTAAAGAAGCAACGCCCGAAGATAAGCGTTTGTTTCGCTTGGCTGTCAAGACCGTTTCCTTTCTTAATAAACAGGCGAAAAGGAAGAGCGAACATAAATCAAAAGTCCACCATGAAAAACAATACAGAACCGACTTCTGGGGATACTCTAAAAAGATTGTGCAGGGTACATTTGGCCAACAAAGTCCAGCGCCAACCTTCACTAAAGAAACAGCGGACACTTATTACCCACAAAAGTACTCTACCCAGCAAGTTCTGGACCTATCCCAGATAACCTGGTTCCCGTATGTAAATGTCCCGGAAGAGCGCTACATACCTTTTGATATGTGTCCTGTAAAACCCAAAGACATTAAATCCATCCTGAAGCAAAAGAAAGCGACCTCTGCTCCGGGCAACGACGGACTACTTTATGGGTTGTTGAAAATTTACCATCAACTCACCATTTCATGGCAACATTGTTTACCAAAATCCTCCAATGCGATCCCAACCCGCCGGAATGCGGGTCTGAGTCCAGAGTTGTATTGATCTATAAAGCTGGGGAGACTGATAAACCTGAGAACTTCAGAATGATCTCCTTGACTTCGTGCATTAGCAAGATATTTCACCAAGTTCTTGCCGACAGGACAGGGGCATATCTAACCAAAAATGGCTATATTAACCCAGATGTCCAAAAAGCGTTTTTAAGGGGGATTAACGGCTGTATTGAACATAACATTCTTCTCCAGGAAGCCATCGCATTCTCTAAATCAAGGAAAAAAACCTTGCACGTGACCTTCTTTGATTTAGCGGATGCGTTCGGCAGCGTCAGTCATACCCTAATTACTCATTCCATGAAAAGATTCAATCTTCCGGAAAATACCATCACCTACGTTGAAAATTTATACTCGCGCCTTAGTGGTTCCGTTCGCGGCCCTGACTGGAGTTCGGAAGAATTCCAATTTAGGAGAGGAACATTTCAAGGGGATCCTCTGTCACCCATTATTTTCTTGATGTGTTTTAATCCCATCCTCGAATACTTAGAAAATGTTCGTGACAAGCGTGGATTTAACTTAGATGGTACTAAAGTTATTACAACCCCATATGCGGATGACTTTAATATCCTAACAAGTAACAAAGTTCAACATCAAAAGATCATTAATGAACTTCAATGCAAAACCCAGAGTATGGGTTTGACTTTAAAACCTAGTAAATGTCGTTCTCTGTCAATATGTAGTGGTGTTCCTAAAGTGGTTGAATTTGATATCAATGGTGCGCTTGTAACCCCTGTTAAAGAAGATCCTCAGCGCTTTTTGGGATCTCTGATTACTCATTCTGGCAGTCAAATTGATACTTATGAAATGATCAAGGCCAAATTTGAGAATAGCCTTCTGAATATTGACAATTGTCCGGTAAGAAATGAGTTTAAGGTTGCTATTTATAGTAGATATCTTCCACCGTCGCCTTATGTGATCAGATCCATCAAAGATCTACTGATGGCGATCAGCTCCACCTTTGGAAAATAACAAAACCCAAGATCAAAAGTACTCTGAAAGAGGACACCAGTATTTACTGGAAGACGGTTGTGGAACCACTCGTGCCTCAGGGGGATACAGCTAAACATTTAAACGAATGTAATACAAATCTTACTTGGAAATCTATTATGTACAGTCTTCCGGAGAGCGTGCTAAAATTTGCTATCAATGCTGCCATTGACAGCCTTCCCACCTTCACAAATCTCTATAAATGGGGAAACGACTGAACGGGAACTGCCCCTCTGTGCATGTAAGGGTACCCTTCTTCATATCTTGAACAACTGCAACCATATGCTTGATCGGTACCTCTGGCGTCATAACAACATCATCCGCATCATAATTACCGCTCTGGAGAACAGCCAACTTTTTCTCAATAAACGTGTTCTCATCACGGCGGACATTGAAGGGTACCTTACTGCAGGGGGACGGTTCCCCTGACGTCATACCCACAGTTCAAAAACCCGATATTGTGTTAACGTTTCCGGAGGAGAAAACGATCATTCTGTTAGAACTCACCGTGCCTTTTGAAACGAACATTGATAAGTCTCACAAGCTTAAGGTTGACAGATATGCTTCTCTGGTAGGCGACATTACTGACACTGGCTACAATTGCAGTTACATTCCATTCGAGGTTGGTTCAAGAGGTCTAATTACAAAATCGAACAAGACTCGTCTTAACCGCCTCCTGCATGTAGCCAAGTCGCACATTAAATACAAAGATCTGAGGACTGACATCTCCAAAATTGCTCTCACGTCTTCTTTTTCCATCTTTCAGGCAAGACATGAAAAAGAGTGGAATGTCAATATCCTCAGATAGCCTACCAGGGTGGCGTATCTGTCGCCTGATGATCAATGTCATTAATTAAATTTTTTTATAATATTTATTTTTTTTTGTATCTTTTTAGGTGTTTTAAAGATTGTATGTGTAATTTGTATTTCGTTCACGCCATGCCTGGTGGTCAGTAAAGGCCCCAGTTGTCTTGGATGTCTGTTGGTTTCTTTATTCTTTTAAATTTGTATGTTTAAATTGCTTGAATAAAGATGATGGAATAATTGTATGATTCTGTATTGTTATTTGATTGACAGCCATACTGCACTAATTAATCAATGATGATCAATTTGTTGTACATAAACAGTATGTTTGCGTGTTTGCTGTTGAGTGAATTCGGACGCCGGTGATTTTGGCCTGGGTCATTTTAGTGACTATAACAATCCCATTGTCCGCGATACATATTAGATGATAAACACGTTTCAATTTGTCTCTGCAGGATGGATGGACTGCTCTGATGCTGGCATACCAGAATGGCCATATGGAGATTGTCACATGTCTTATTGAGGCAAAGGCGTCATTGGATATCCAGACTCAGGTGAACTTTACTTCATCTATCTAGATAAACAAACATTTTAATGCTTTTAGTTTATCTATCTACCAGTGCAAAAAATCTATGGCTTCTGTTAATATATAGGGATCATTCTGAAAAATTTGAACCAATAAGATTAACTAGAAATAAATATAGTTTGCTTTCTTTTGTGGAAGCTTCTAATGTCTGCGGTAGTATTAGATGGTAACCACGTTTCAATTTGTCTCTACATCATGGGTAGGCTGCTCTGATACTGGCATCCCAGGATGGCCATACAGAGACTGTCACATGTCTTATTGAGGCAAAGGCGTCATTGGATATCCATACTCAGGTGAACTTCATCTATCTAGACATGTAAACATTTTATGCTTTTAGTTTGTCTATCTACTAGTGCAAATATTACATGGCTTTTAATAATAACTGTATATAGGGTAAATATGCATATTCTCGGCCACTCGCCTATTCTTGGTCAGTGTATTGAAACTTAGCTGACGATCGTTACTTTAATTTCAACCGTGTCTTTCGCATTTTGCGACTATAAATCATTTCGTCATTTCAAAGAACCGGGCGTTTTGAACTCCAAAACTGACAAAAAAGAAAAAGAAAAGCTGCCCTCGTTCGTAAACACTCGGGTCACGGAAGATACACGGTACTATAGCGCAGCATAGGCCACTGGTGGAGACAGTCTAAAAGCAGATGACGTACCATGCTCAGAGATCAGTCACCACGCTATTGTCAATAGCCTTAATCGGATGTCCCTCGGCCCATTATTCGTCTCAAAGCTAATAAACAGGTCGGAACAAAATGGCCATGCGTGGCTGTGGATTCGATCTACCATCATGTCGATTTCTGCCATTAGCGAGGAAAAATAATTTGTGCCCCCTCGCCCTCCACCTTCCATTCCCCTCCCCCACTACTTCTACCCTTTCCGAATTTTGGTCGGGAAAATTGGGTCAACAATGTCACATTTCTGTCGACATAAATGCCTCCTGCCCTTGACCCCTCCCCCAAAGGATTATAAATAGCAATGTTTATTTCAGTTTTAACCTTGTGGGCGTGGTTGAATGAGTATACCCATTTTAAACCATGCAGTTGCGCAGTAGTAATTTCACCCTGGAAATTCCAGGTGAAGCACATGTATACTATGTTTTCTATCTACCATTGCAAAAATTCTATGGCTTTTGATAATATTTAGTGGTCATTCTGAAACTGTTTGAAACAATAAGGAAAATGTCAACTGAAAGACATATATTTAGCTTTATTTACTGGAAGTTCCAATTGTTAGCGGTAAATATTAAATGCTAACCACGTTTCAATTGGTCTCTACAGAATGGATCGACTGCTCTTATTCTGGCAGCAGCTATGAATGGCCATACAGAGATTGTCAAGTGTCTTATTGAGGCAAAGGCATCATTGGATATCCAGAATCAGGTGAATTTTACTTCATCTCTCTAGATATATAAACATTTTATGCTTTTAGTTTATCTCTCTACCAGTGCAAAAAATTCTAAGGCTTCTAATAATAATTATAATAATAAAACAATCTGAAACATTTTGAACCAATAAGAAAAATTCCATCTAATATTTAGTGGTCATTCTGAAACTGTTTGAACCAATAAGGTTAACTAGAAATAAATATAGTTTGCTTTCTTTTGTGGAAGCTTCTAATGTCTGCGGTAGTATTAGATGCTAACCACATTTCAATTTGTCTCTACATCATGGGTAGGCTGCTCTGATACTGGCATCCCAGGATGGCCATACAGAGACTGTCACATGTCTTATTGAAATGTCTTATTGAAATGTAATTTCAATGTCTTATTGAAATGATAGAAAGAAATGTATTTTGCTTTCTTTTGTGGAAGCTTCTATTGTCTGCGGCAAATATTAGATACTAACCACGTTTCAATTTGCCTCCACAGCACGGGTGGACTGCTTTAATACTGGCATCCCAGGATGGTCATACAGAGATCGCCACACGTCTTATTGAGGCAAAGGCGTCATTGGATATCCAGACTCAGGTGAACTTTACTTCATCTATCTTGATATGCAAGCATTTTATGATTTTAGTTTATTTACCTTTATCTCTCTACCAGTACTAAAAATTCCAAGGCCTTTAATAATAATTATAAAGGTGGTTATCCTGAAACATTTTGAACCAATACAGAAAATGTTAACTAGAAAGACATATATTTTGCTTTATTCTGTGGAAGCTCATATTGTTTGCGGCAAATATGGTAACCACGTTTCAATTTGTCTCTACAGGATGGATCAACTGCTCTGATTTTAGCTTCCCAGGATGGCCATACAGAGATTGCCGTGTGTCTTATTGAGGCAAATGCATCATTGGATATCCAGACTCAGGTGAACTTAACTTCAACTATCTAGATATGCAATCATTTGTTGCTATTAGTTTATCTCTCTACCAGTGCAAAAATAATAATTATAAAGGGTCATTCTGGAACACTTTGAACACTTTAAAGAAAATGTTATCAAGCAAGAAATATATTTCGCTCTCTTTTTTGAAAGCTTCGATTGTTTGCGGTAAATGTTAGATGGTGACCACGTGTCAATTTGTCCCCACAGCAAAGATCGACTGCTCTGATGCTGGCATCCCAGAATGGCCATGCGGAGATTGTTACGAGTCTTATTGAGGCAAAGGCGTCATTGGATATCCAGACTCGGGTGATTTTTATTTCGTTCATCTAGATATGCAAACATTTTATGCTTTTAATTTATTTATCTACCAGTGCAAAAATTATATGGCTTTCAATAATAACCGTATATTGGTAATTCTGAAAAATGTTGAACCAATAAGGAAAATGTTGACTAGAAAATATATTTTGCTTTATTTCGTGGAAGCTCAAATTGTTTGAGGTAAATATTATATGGTAACCACGTTTCGATTTGTCACTCCAGGATGGATGGACTGCTCTGACTCTGGCCACCCAGAATGGCCATACAGAGATTGTCACATGTCTTATTGAGGCAAAGGCGTCATTGGATATCCAGAATCAGGTGAATTTTACTACCAGTGGAAAACGTCCATGGCTTTTGATAGTATTCTGCAACATTTTGAACCAAAATAAAGGAAAATGTTATTTAGCAAGAAATATATTTTGCTTTCTTTAGAAGCTTCGATTCCTTGCGGTAAATATTTGATGGTAACCACGTTTCAATTTGTATGTACATCAAATATTGACTGCTCCGATAATGCATCCCAGAATGGCCATGCATAGATTGTCACAAATCTTACTTCATCTATCTAGATATGTAAACATTGGATGCTTTTAATTTATGTATCTACCAGTGCAAAAATTATATGTATGGCTTTCAATAATAGATGTATAGTGGCATTCTGAAAATATTTGAACCAATAAGGAAAATGTTGACTAGAAATATAGTTTGCTAAATACAAGATTGTAACCACGTGTCAATTTGTCTCCACAGGATGGATGGACTGCTCTGTTGCTGGCAACCCAAAATGGCCTTTCAGAGATTGTCGTATGTCTTATTGAGGCAAAGGCGTCATTGGATATCCAGAATCAGGTGATTTTTACAAGATCTATCTAGATGTGCAAACATTAATAGTTAATTTATCTATCTAATAGTACAAAATTTCCATGGTTTTTGATAACAATTATATAGGAACCGTTCTGATAAATAACATAAATAGAAAGACATATATTTTGCTTTATTTTGAGGAAGCTCCAATTTTTTGCGATACATATTAGATGGTAAACCACGTTTCAATATTTCGTCGGCCGCATCACATACTGACGTATTTGCAAAATACGCATTTCGAGAAAATCGAACTTGAAAATTTAGCGATTTTCATTTGCCTTATAATCTTGATTAAAATATTATTGTCGATTAAAACCAGGTTAACAGTAATGCAAATATACCATATTTTCAATATAATTCACTTATCACTATCAGAGCATAATTCATTCTGCAAAAAATCAATATTAAATAAAATACGTCACTATGTGAAAAGGACTAATGTCAATTTCGCCGTTCAGATGACAAATACGTCGCGCAAATGCGTCAGTATGTGAAACAGTTGCGCAAATACGTCAGTATGTGAAAAGGACAAAACAGCAATTTTGCCGTGAAATGACAGAGTCGCGCAAATACGTTGCGCAAATACGTCAGTATGTGAAACGGCAAATTCTTCAAATTGCAGATACGATATACTGGGCTTGCGCAGTATAGGTGATCGGCAAATACGTCGTTATGTGATGCGGACATTTCAATGTTTTGTAAATACGACATAATTAAATTAATTAATATCTTACTAATTAAGCCACTTTGAGGCATGGTTTTTGGTGAATATATAGATTAGAACATAACAAACTAATATACTAATTTTCTCAAACATGTTAAAAATGTCGAATACGTCAGTATGTGATACGGCCGACGATTTTTCTACAGCTATCTTTGTAGTGCAAAAACTATATGCCTTTTTAAGACATAGAATTCATTTCGAAACATTTTAAACCAATATGAAAAACTAGAAAGGCTCATTTTGCTTTATTTAAAAAACGGTGTGAAAGAAATAAAGAGAAAAAGTTAATAATGCAATAAAATTAAAACCGGGTTCTACTCCTATTTTTTTCTAAACTGGCGCCCATTAGAAATATCTCAAAAACTACTAAAAATGTAGACCCCCTTGGATGTATTTCACTAAACCTTTTAACCCTTTAACTCAAGTAACCGCTCGTAAGTTACTAATACCCTAATACTAGGCGTAACTGTACGTCGGGTCCCTGTAGTAAATCCCTATTATTATTATTATTATTATTATTATTATTATTATTATCATTATTATTATTATTATCATTATTATTATTATTATTATTATTATTATTATTATTATTATTATTATTATTATTATTATTAATAGAAAGGGTACCGATCGTAAGTCATTTTAGTGAAATGGATTTTACGATGCGTCGTGAGTTACGAACAGGTTTATAGACTTATGAAGCTTCGTATTGTTAAGTTAAATGAAACACTGGGGTCATCGAACTGAGGTGTTGTGCTTTGCTTCAGAATTTATGCCTTGCAATTATATCCAAGCACTTACCGTCGGATCATCTCCAATTATTCCATCATCTGCAGAGGCTCGTAATCTGGGAGTTATTCTCTATAATGAACTGCGCTTGACTCAACAGGTGAACAATATCTGTCGCTGTGCAGTTTTGGCCAAATCAGGAAATATCTGGACCTAAAAATAGGCATATAACCTCAAAAATAAGCGCAGCAGAAACACGTTATTTAATGTTTCTACATGAATGAGCTTCATTAAAGCATCAAAAATCAAAAAACGGAATTGAAATCGCTCAATGCATTGTGATGTAGTGTCAATTTTAAGATGCTCGTAATTTACGTAAATGGAACAAATGGCTATAATGACAAAATTGACACATTTCGAGATTTTGAAGGTTTAAGTGTCATAGGTTAAATGCCTATCTTTCCTAACTTCATTAAAGAAAACAAAATAAAAAAATCTATCATTTCTGTCCCTAGCAATTGTTAGTGCCCTTGTCTTTCCAGGAGATTCCAAGAATGCGGCATCTCAAGTGAAATACTTGCAGCTTCCGTTCTTGTGGAGAGTAGGTTGTCCATGATTCACTACCATAGAGGAGCATGCTGATTACACATGCCTTGTAGAGCGCCATCTCTGTTGTATTGGTGAGCTGCTTGTTCTCCCATACTTTCTTAGATAACGTGGAGAGAGTAGAGGCCGTGTTGCCGATCCTTTTGTTGAGCCCAGCATCCAGAGATAGATTGTCTGTGGTAGTAGAGCCAAGGTACGTGAATTGGTGAATTACCTCAAGTTGCTCATCACTGATGTGGTTTTGATGGTGGAGTTATAGTGCCCTGTCCCATGACATGAGTCTTCTTCAGACTATGGTTAGGCTGAAGAGGTCGCAGGCTAATGCGAAATGATGCATCAGTTTCTGTAGCTCAACTTTAGAGTGGGCAGCTATCGCAGCATCATCAGCGAATAGCATGTCTCTAATCAGCACTTCCCTTATTTTGGTCTTGGCCTTCAGGCGTGCAATGTTAAAGAGTTTACCATCAGATCGTGAGTGAAGGTACACCCCCTCTGTGGATGACTTGAAGGCGTGCTTGAGCAGTGAAAAATGCCAAACAGTGTTGGTGCGAGTACGCAGCCTTGCTTTATTCCACTTTTGACCCCAAATTCTTCAGACGTTGAGCCATTAAACTGGACAGTACTCATCATCCCATCATGGAAAGAACGAATGCTGAGTAGTTTGGGTGGACAGCCAATCAGAGGAAGTATCTTGAATAGACCGTCCCTGCTAACAAGATCAAACGCTTTGGTCAAATCAATGAATGCCAGGTAAAGGGGTTGTTGCTGCTCTGCATTTTTCTTGCAGTTGCCGTACCGAGAAGACATATCAATTGTTGATCTCTTGGAGCGGAACCCGCACTGTGACTCTGGATATATTCCGTCAGCCAGTTTTTGTACACACACAAGAACTATGCGAGCAAATAGCTTCCCGATTATGCCAAGTAGTGAGATGCCCGGTAATTGTTGCAGTCACAGTGGTGTCCTTTGTTCTTGAAGATTTTGACGATGTTAGCATCTCTCATATCTTGTGGCACACTCCCCTCGGTTTTGGACATCCTTTCTAGTTGTTTGCAAGGTCTGCTGTGACTTGTCCCATGGAGAATCTTTATGGTCTTTCAGTGCCATGCGTTTGGCCTTTATGAGAGGTTTGAGTCTCTTAGCATACACTGGATATCAATCGTTGCTTTGGCCTCCTTTCTTTTTGCCGAATGTTGACAGAGCAGCCGAATGAATGACCGTCTTGATGTGATCCCATTGTTTAGTGGAATTAGAATAGTTAAAATTTCGAAGACAGAAGTTGCAAGCAAGGTGTTGAAGCTGGTTACTATGTCTTTGCAGGCAGTTATTGTGACATCCACACGAGGCTTTGTTTGCTGTCTTGATTGGTGGAACTTCTTGGGGAGCAGTCTGATTTTTGAACGGACAAGTGAGTGGTCAGTGTCGCAGTCTGCACTATGGTATGTTTTAGTAACAAGAAAGTTCTTGCGAAATGGCCGTCTGATAATGATGAGCTCCAGTTGATGACAATGTTTAGATCTTGGGTGTCTCCATGAAACTTTGTGGTGTGGTTTGGTGCTGAAGAAGGTATTGGTGATGCAGAGGTTGTAGTAGAAGCACGCTTCCAGAAGACGTTGGCCATTGTAATTGATCTTTCAAGCTCCGACCAGAACCTACTCGAGCATTGAAGTCCCCCAGAATGATTAAAGGTTCTTGTTTTTGACGACTCTTTGATAAGGCTGTCCAGTTGGCTGTAAAACTCATCTTTGATGTCTGAACAAGCCATGAGGGTGGGAGCATAGACACTTAGCAGGTTCACAGGTCCATCTGAGGTGTTAAGACGTAGTGAAAGGAAGTTTTCTTGCCTTTCTAATAGAAGGTATAATCACTTTCTTTCAAGCAGCCATAGTCAGCCAAACGTGTCTCTTGGAGGGCAGCAATATCAACCTGGAGACGAAAGAGTTCATTTTTGATAATGACAGTCTTCCTTATGTCGCTGATGCTTTGGAGATCACTTTATAGCCAGTCGTCATTGTGCGAACATTCCAGCACCCAAGCCTGAGTGCTGGATTTTTCTTATTGTTTTCTTTGGCGTTTGGTCCAAGAGTTACTGTCCATTTGCCAGGAGGTACCCTAAGTCCCACGCACCCAGTGGAACAGATGGCCAGTGGTGGGACAGCACCTTACTGGCTGAGGGCTGCTTAGCTTAAGGGGGGGGTAGCTGTACAGTAAAGTTGAATAACTTCTTCCACCGTCGGGAACAACCCCTGGCGTCTAGCTTTACGCCAATCTAGCATTAGGCTTATAACCGCTAACTGTTGATCCCCGTGTTGTGTCTACACCAAAGTGTAGCTGAAGTGCCTCTTCAGAGCGCTAGCCTGTGTTTTGGTATGGAGAAACTGAGTTGCCCAGACATCACAATCCCCCCTCGGTCTGGCTGGCACAATCCAAAGGAAAGGTAGAACCAATACGTCTGGTGCCAGGTCGACTGCAGGAGCTGCCAGGGAAGTGTTGAATACGACGCTACACTGTCTATGGGGCTCCACTTCAGGTATGTGGCTGTGATTTCGGAGTTGCATTTTCCTAGATGAGATGCTTTACAGGGCTAATGATTCTCACCAAACCTTTCTAACTTACTTAAAACAAATCAGGCGCCTCTAGCTTTAGCAAGTAGGATGAAAGCCTAGTATCCCAGACAAACCATGGATGGAACATTAACTTGCAACTAACCAAGCCAACTAGGTTGGCTTACCTATCCTAGCAAAGCGGTTTGCGAAAAGAAGAACAAAATAAAATTAGCTTGAGTAGACTGGCAGAAAGGAGAGAAGAGGGGAAATTGAACTAGTGAGGTAGATGAAGCTCACATCCTCACTCTGGTAAAGAACCAGCCATCACCTGGGCACACCCAATGGGAAATCCAACACCAGAAACAGCACGTTAAACGCCAATTCTTTGCAACCGCGGTTACATAACCATATGCAAAGTATGAGAAACTTATATATCTTTTGTCAGTGTTGATGCAGCGTTATACCAGGTCAAATTTCAAAATGTGTTCTTTACAAATACACAAAAAGTGATTACTACAGTATACCTCATAAATATTTATTAGGTAATCCAGACATCATTGGTTAATATCGCCAGCGTCCGAGTACGGTATTTTGACTACTTCCCCGTGCAATCGTCTGTCTAGATGTCTTCAACAATCTTTATGGCCATCGATAAATAGTCAATCTGTTTGTATCAAACAATTAGTATCAGAATGTTAAATTCGTAGTTATATTCATATATATTTCGAGTAGAGTTGGTATTGTATATCAGACAAAGTTTATATTGACTCAGTTTTAATCTATATTATTGACATGATGCACGATTAGTTGTCAGTAATCAGTGAGCTTTAAAAGGTCTTTCAATCCAATAATTATCGTCTTTCTTACTACGTGAAATCTTTATGGTCACAGCCATTTTTTTTGTCTTTTTCATGATAGAATGGGCAGACTGCTTTGCACCAGACATGTGACACGTTGCATCCCAATATTCGACAGATAGTGCTTCTTATCGAAGCAGGTGCCAATCTGGAGATTGTTGACAAGGTGATGTCATTTCATTTTTTATTTCATAATTCATTTAGTGTAGGTCATAATCAATTTGTTAGCTAAATATGCAATCAACAACATTGAATTTTTTAGCTAAAATATGCTTATATAAACTACTTTTGTTTTTAAATAGTTCACTATTTGTTATTAATTTCTTCTTTAACCTGGGACGAACAATCAGTGACCAGCACTCCCTTGCTACCCAAAATACATTTCAGATAAACAACATATTTAATAATGCACGTAAAAGGCATATAGTTTTTTAACAAATAAAAAAAAACCCGTAAGATTATTAACATACAAAATGATGCATAAAAGAGCAAGAGCAATCTTTATAATTAGGAGTGGGGGCACTAACAGGAAAATGACGAAATATTCTATAAAAGTTACTATACACGGTTTTTCTTGAAAACACTTGTGCTGAAAGGTATGGTATTTTTAATGCTTTGTGGAGAGATTAATTCCAGTCCCGGGTTCCAGGCCTTAACTCCAGAACCAGAAATTTCTTTTGCCAGTCTCAGTGTCTCAGTCTCAATCTTAACTAAATTCCCGCATCATTACACTTTATGAAAATATTGCGCACATTGGGGTACCAGTCTCCCTAATAATTTAAAAACATTGAAACATGTATGATATTTAGATTAGGTGAGTAATATTTCTGGGTTTGTCACGCAAAATAAGAAATAATATGATTTACAACCCTACTGATGCATATATTTACGGCAGAGTGGTAAGTGTTGAAAGTTTATGTCTGAAACCACCCTGTGCATAACACAAAATCATGTCATTTTTGACAAAAAAGCATAACAATTATCGTAGACAAGTCTTTCAAAGGTCTTCATGATCACCGGAATGACCGAGGATGGGCCTAAAGTTGCTGGAGACATTACGAGACAATTCTCTAGTCCGAAGGGTCCCTTGTCCACAGTCTAGTCCGAAGGTTCACTAGTCCGAACACGTAATTTAGATAAAGATGAATAAATGAAAAGGTAAACAACTTGCTTTGTGATACAAAAACCTATGAGAAGTTACCTTCAGATCTAAATCAGAAATATAATAGAAAGCTTGTAGCCATTCTTTCACGACTCAATGACGAAGATAAGATCACATATGACAAATACAAATAGTTATATCCGACTGCCGAAAATATCCCCAGGATACTAGATACCCAAAATCCATAAACCGAATGTACCCCCTCAGACCCATAGTGGACTACAATACGACGGGTTATGCTACATCGAGAGGGCTTGCGGACATCTTAGGTCCTACGGTAGGGAACACAGTGTATCATGTTAGGAACTCAACACATATTGCAGAAGAGCTTGTGGATATCCTCATTGAGGAAGGAGACATACTTTATTCCCATGACTTAGTTTCGCTATTTACTTACACTCCAATCAGCAAAGTATTAGATATAAAAAAATCGGTACACTGGCTCATGGACTACAATAAATCGAAATGGTTCAATCTGTCTACGAAAGATGTTGTGGAGCTTTTGGATTTGATTTTATCCACGACTTATTTTACCTTCCGCGGTAAGATTAGACAGCGCTTCGGAGCGGCCATTGGTAGCTCCGTATCTCCATTTATATAGCAGCCAACATCTTCATGGAATACTTAGAGGAAACAGCCATCATGACGGCTCCAATAGAATGCAAGCCCAAGCTTTAAAAAAGATACATCGATATAAACCCCTGTTGAAAGAAGAGGAAACAAAGAAATGTTTTCACACGCTTTTTTTATTTTCGAAATCCTTGCTAACCTCCCAATTAATCCCTGGCCACTCGGCCCTGATTTGGTAAAATGATCTAACTTGAAATTAAAATCGCTGTTTCAAGAAAAAGAGCTTTAAAATTTGAACACTTTCCGTTTTTCTTTTTGAATAAAATAAATTATTAAACGGATCTAATGTCTTAGAAAATATAAAAATCTCATTATTTGGTGGCATGGTGGTAATTTGAGGATATCACCAATGGAAAGAGCGCACTCATATTACCCATGATATGGATTTATCTCAAAATTTCCAAATTTCAAGTTAGATTGTTTTACCAAATCAGGGCCGCACTGTTCGAAACTAATGTCCGTTCAATTAACTAAGAGACTCGGGTTTTATGATTTATTTCAAAAACTTTTCACTTTAAAAAGTCATGAAGGACAAATTGCTAAACCAATGAAATTTTTCGTAAAAAGATAAAAAAATATTTGCCCTAATACAATATTGTCAATCATCTCAAAGAAGGAAGGGGTGTAATATCCTAAAATTAGTACACTACTAATTTGTGTGGCAACATTACAAGAACAGCTAATAATGCAATACACCGGCAACACCACCACTTACCTACCAGAGCACACACGATGCATACTGACAGTGAATAAACTGAATAGCTTGTTGTTATTATAGTATCATTTGTTCATCTCTATCATTGGATTAACTCTAGAATTTTATTCCGAAATTTCAAGTGGTACACTAAGAATATATAGGAAAAAAAGAGGAGCATAATTAATTTACTATAAGGTTCATCCGATTGCTATCTAATATCACCATACCTACAAATCCGTGTGACGGTGTACACCTTTCAAAATAATGGTTCTCAACATCTTGAAGATTATTTTTAAAATATTGAGAAAAACCTCCCAATTTCAATATAATGGTAAGTAAACTCCCAATCAATGCTCAAATACAAAAATCCTGTTAGGTCTCAGCACAAGTTAACACTTTTCTTTTATGACCTTTTTTGAAAGTGGATGATTTTTCAAATAAGTAACAAAAACCGAGTTTCATCTTTCTATCGGGCTTCCTATCCTCACAGTACTGGTACTTGAGACCGGTCTGATAGGTCAATGAGATTCTGTTTCATTGTGTTACCCTGGGGTCTAGGGGGAAGTGCCCCTAATGGGTATTTTACCTAACCACGTTTAAGTTATATACATGATGGTATTGTTACCAGTGCATGTTAATTAATTGACCTCTTAACATCCATCATGAGGAAGCTGTGGTTGGTTGTCTTTTTTAACGTTAAGAAATTTTCTGTGAAGCCATACTTCATAATGGAAAACAAAATGTTATATTTAATGTTCAAAATGAGGTAAATTTAAGTCTGAAAGATGGACACATATTTCGCATTCTCTCCTAGTTGCCGAAAAAATGAAATGTGTTCCCCTCGAGCACTGAAAACAAAATGTGCATTTCTCCATAAATCTCCCATTAATAATAAATTGGTCCCCTAGGCTTCTTCTTGTAAATTGGTTTTCTATTTCTGCTTTTAACAAAGGGAGGCAAGACACCTTTAGCTTGCTTACAGATGAAAAGAGATGATGACAACTATCACCCAATCAAGAAAGCTCTTGAAGTAAGTTTCCTAACAGTCCGAGTTACATTTTTGTCAACCTCATAATTTGTACTAATATTATAAAGTATGAAACTAGTAATGGGTTTCTGAAACAATTACTTTTACTAGTTGTCCTTAAAAGTTATTTGGTGGTTGATTTGATTTGTTTATATTTTATTTAGCGCATTGAATGCTCAAATTTACTCTAGAAAGGGCTGCATCAACACCCATAGGCCACTTGTTGCACACATCATTAAGCGACGTTTTGATGTGTGGTCATGGTAGAGCTGCTCTAGTCAAGTTTGTATAAAATATGGAAGAACTACCGAAGCAAACTATCCACCATGTTGTAGCCGAGACTATGCTCTTTTCCTTATTCCATACGATATGATAATCCATATGCTATGATAATTATTGAACGAGGGGGACAAACATACAAACTTTCAACGTTTTTTAAGACCAAAAACCAAAGTTATGTATTTGCGATCTGGTTTAATTCTACAAAAATGTGCGATGTTTGTCTGCCCTCAGAGGGGATCGTTTATTCAACATCAATAATAATTCAACATAAATGCAATAATTGAAGAAATGATCTCGATCATCTACATCATATAACTTGATAAATATATTTGGACGAAACACAAAATATATATTGAGACCTGAGTAACCGTACCTGGTAAACATACCACAGAAAACTAATTACTGTATATATTAAGACCAGGTAAAATCGGAGGGCAAACCATACCTATAGCCGCACTTCCCGGTACATACCATTGAAAGCTAATTAACTGTATATGGTCAATTCCAGCCAAAGCGGGCCAAAATTCTCTCTGGGGGCCATTTTGAAAATGTTTTCCTTTTCAATTCTAGACTTATCACATGAGACGATCATGTCTAGTGAATCATCAGGTGGAAGTGCCATCGGATTGAAAAATAACTTTTCTTGCTAGACCAAATAAAGTGTTAAATGCGCATATGCATGTTACCCACGAATTCAAGCATTTTTCACCTGTTGTACGCCATAAAATTTCACTTTCTTTAATATCTTTCAATATTTTATGTGTGACTCATATACACTAGAAATCGGTGAAGACTTTGAACGTAAAATAGAATTTTATTACATATATCTACAAAGAAATATTTTGGTTATTACAAATTTTAAGAAAGAACCAGGTGTACAGTTAAGATTGTGTCAATTCTTCGAACTCTTTCCAAAGTGGCTGTCATTTAACATTACTGTATTATTTCGAAAGATTAGAATAAATGCTTCATATAAATATAAAGTTAGATTTTGTATCTCGTCACAGGATGAGGATCTCGGATGGATTCGTGGGTAACAGCGTCTGGAAAATAGCAATTACTATTATTTTTTTTAAATAAAAATAAAAAATACTTTTCCGTATGTCAATAATTCAGGCTGCAATGGCACTAAAATGAATTTTAATCAAAATACAGACTACATGGAATATTTAGAATGGATCATTATGGCATTTTGGGTATAAAAATTTTGAGAATAATGAAGTTGCCAAATTCAAATAGACAGAGCAAACAGTTTTATATTAATATTTTAGTAAAATCATTCCATATTTTCATGCAGCAATATTCTATTAACTCGTGTTTGACAGTTCCTATGAACTAAAACACTATCAATACACTGTTAAAATATAATTTAAGTAGGGATTCGTGGGTAACCAAAATGTTCGTGGGTAACACATATTTGAAGGTATGTATTGGTAAGCGGCCAAATAGAAAATATTACAGAAGGTTGGAAACCACCATGCGGTTATTCCTCCATTGTGTTTCAATGATTCCCGTTTCTCTAACCAATTGCATTTACCCAAAAATGGTAATTTAGGATAATCAATCAAAACTTCATGATGCAGCTTCAGTATACCTTCAAGAGGACGCTATTAAACAGGACTGTTTTGGAACCTATTTCGCATGTTTTCAAAATGTTAAGATGCATAAGAAACATATAATTTACGAGTAAATCCTTGGATTCGTGGGTAACGCCGAATTCGTGGGTAAAGCTATAAGTACGATAGTACCGTTTGGGGGTTGCGTTTCTTAGGTGTATAAACTGTAAGTACTGTCAAAATTATAGCATACCCATGGCTTGAATATGTGCTGATTTAAACTTAAAATAAACAATCTCCTTATTTTTCAAGGTTAGCATCTATTCGGGATTCGTGGGTAACAAAAGTTTAAACCGTCGTAGGTTCTTTTTTAAAGTGGTGAACGTATTTTTACGATTTACAATTTTAAGCGCTTGTTAACCTAAATTCAGTGTCCGAAGTCATTAAATGTTAATTTAAGTTATGGCAATTATATTTGCTGGACTCGTGGGTAACAGTTGATACGTGGGTAACGTCAAATTTGATTTTATAGAATTTTATGGGTAAAACGTATTTGCATAAAATAATCACTTGGACCTCAGAATTATAGAACGAAACTTTGTTTCATGATATAGTCATGTATGGCATATTCACTTAACATTTTTCAGAACGATCATTTTATTTTTGATACGCGGGTAACACAATTATTAGCCAAATTGACTTAATGGCCTCTAGAGTCCACAAACTTTGGTGGAATTCAATCGTTTTACATATACTGAGAGATCATGCAAACGTCTTTCTAACGGTAATAATTTCATTTTGATTGAAGGACATTCAATGACATATATGGTGCTTTATCTTTGAATTCGTGGGTAACGCCAATTCATTTAAGCTATCATAACTTGTCCCATGGTATGACTTGCTAGTAAAGGCCTATATGCACAAAGAGAGCACATTGGACGTGACATGATATGCTCCATCAATAACGTGATTTCCTTTATTAATGACATTTTAAAGTGGAAAGTTAACATAGAGAGAATTTTGTCCCGCTTTCGCTGGAATTGACCATATATATTATGACCCGAATAAAATCGGAGAGCAAACCATACCCATAGCCACTACCACTGAAAGCTAATTAACTGTACATAATAACTATTATGCCCTGAGAAAATTGGAGAGCAAACCATACCCATGATCACTATCCGGTAAAACTACAGCGGAAATCTAATTAAACATAACATAACATTTATCAAGTTAACCTAATAATAAAGATGTGGTCACATGATCAGAATTGATATAATTAACATGATTAAGAAATAGTATAAAGAAAATAAAACGCCCTAAAAGGAAAGAATTTTCAAGCTATGTGCTGGGTGTGCAGGGTAATTCATCTCGATCCGCTCTGAACAATTGCAGACAATAAAGTGACGATTCAAATGAACCCGGCAAACAACGTCACAGTTCACCAACAAATCGGAGAACGTCCATTGGATGAACGAAGAGACCGATTGACAATGAAATCAATACAGGTCCTTTGAAGGAAATGGACAGTAAGCACATTAGCTAGCCCAGAATAACACTATAACCTGTGTATGTTTTCATCTTCTTATATACCCAGCATAGAAAAAAATACCCATTCTATTATTAACCAATTACTACCTTCACACTATGATGTAATCTTCCAAGTCTTAATTATAACATTAACCTTTCACATGACATCACTCCTGAGGGGATTCCCATATGATCGAAAGTTAGATATGATTCAATTAATTTTAATCAAGTCGATGCAGAGGGGAATTCCAGGACATGTTATCACCCATGAAATAACTTTAATTGTGTAAACAAAGATAAATAATCAAATTAAATTACTCAGTATCACAATATCATTTACACATTATGTGGTTTGAAAGACAAACTCCACAAAAACTAATCGCAGCTGTTTTTTTTGCACAACGTACGTCGAAGTTCACATTTCAAAGTGTCAACTGTAGTTAGAATAACAAAACAAAAACGATTGGTAAAAAAGTCTACTAGATGACCTGGTGAAATGGCGACAAGAACAGTCACCCTTTCGAGCGTAAAATGCAGCTTTTTTAGCTTACATATTGGATTATTACCACAGCTATATATGGTACATTACAATAAAAGAATTAATGGAAAGAAAAGTTCGTCATTTTTTTCGGCACAAATAATGTTGACAATAAATTACGTCACGATGTAAACACCAATCTCCTAATTTGCATATAGTGGCCATTCCTCCAGCTAGCGCGTGCGTTCAAACCCCTGGTACCCTGTTGGTCTATGTGTACAATATGCGTTCCGTACATGCAAATCCTGGGCGCCAAACAGTAGTCGCGAAGTACTCATGGGCAAACCGCTCCATCTCTCCTTAGTTGAAAAACTAAAAGAAGACCATTTCTAACTAAAGGGTTCCTTAAAAATATTACCTTATCAAGCTTTTTTATTCATTCGTCTTTCTCATGATGATTTAACAGCGACGTGAATACAGCCAACTCCTTTCCACTGATGCAATTCCTTTGAAAGTTGTAAAACTGTTTTTGTTGGGACACCCGAAGGCGGGTAAAACTACGTTGAAAAAGGCACTAATAAAGGTATGTCTTCCTCCTGGCGAGCTTTGTTAATGGACACTTTTAAATAACAAATATATAAAACAAGCCAAAATAATAATATTTATTTCAGGATACGAAGTAGTAGTCATGGTGGATGTTGTTCATGTGATAGCTATGATCATTATTTAGTGATTATTATTAGTAGTAATATTAAACCTTTGCTATAAAATTTTCTCGTTTGTCGGGCTACAATGCATAATCCTGCAAAAAAATTATATGGAATTCTTACACAAGGGTAGTATTTCTAGAATAGGAAATACAATTGATATAATCTGATACAGGAAACGAATATTTATGTAATTTTTTCTATTTTTTCAGAAGAAGGGAGTGATCGAGTACATCCCCACACCAGGAATAGACATAGGAACACACGAAGTAGATAGTGTTGGGCCTCTGTGTATTTGGGATACAGCTGGTCAAATAGAATTTCACATCACCCATTCTCTGTTTCTTGGGTCAGAGAATGCTATGGCAGTGGTTGTCTATGACTTGCGAGGAGGTTATCAAGACGAAAGTGTAAGTTTTGTGTCTCACAACTGATGGCGCTCTTTTATATATGACCACAGAGCATGTATTAGTTCAATAAATACTAAGTGCTTTCTACATTTCTTGTAGTATTGTACCTTTTGTATTTAATGTATTTTGATAATTTTAGGGGAACAATAATTTATGCTCAAGTCAGCTTAATTGGGTATGTGAGATCTAAGCCCACCAATGAAGTAAATTTGTTCTCGTGAAATAATCGTGATTATAATTTATCTAGCTTGAAATTCCACTGGGCAAAGAACTAGCTTTATATTGCATAGGTTTACCCGAACTAAATTCAGAGAGATAATCCTAGGCTGAATTTGGCTCCTATGTGACGTCAGTATAAAGATGTGCATTGTAAGAATCAAATAAACAGACCAAATGTCAGAATTGACGTTTCACACATCTTTTATAGTACAGGGCGCTATGGGTTTGGGATTTTATATTCCTACATTAGTGGAACCAATGTTTTTTGGAATCCTTGAACCTGAAATGATAAAAAATTGATTGGTTTCATTTTTTATATGCCCCCTGTGGTTCAAACGAGTCGAAGGTTACAGTGGGGCCAAAACTTAAAAATAGTCACACCATGTTGTAATATATCACAAATTGTTCCTCTTATCACAGGGAATAAACAAGTCAATTGTCACATTTTTCTACTTTGCTTAGTTCAGGAGTTATAAGGTCGGATGGGTCAAAGGTCACAAAATTTCATACACAGGTTTTCATCGAAACTGATTTCATCAAAACTGGTCTCAAATTACTCCCCTTAATATTGTCATGCCCCCCACCTTGAATCGGTTCGTTTAGAACATTTCGCCTCTGTGCATGAGATATTTGACATTTGATCTAGTAGAAACGAGAGAAACAATTTGAGGTATATTACAACAATGATAGAACACATTTAACTTTTGATCTCATTATGACCTTCGACTCCTCGTGGGAAGCACAGGGGGCATAAAAAATGGAACAAATTCTAGTTTTATCATTTCAGGTGTAAGGATGCCAAAAACATTGGTTTCAAAAAATATCTTTGCTTTGGTTTAAAATGTACGTATTGTCAGGAAACTGTAAAGCATTTCGAAGAAAAAATAGATTTAAGATAAAATGCAGGTTTGTAATATTGTGTTGAGTTGTTGCGTTTTTGAACAAATTTTGAATTTACTGTATGAAAACTGTTTCTAAGTGTTCCAAGCACCCTCTTGTATTATCTTCACTTGAAGTTTTAGCTTTTAATTAGGTAAAACATGATTCCAAAATTTCACGTCAGTATACATAGGAAAAAGTGTATGACATAGTGACGTAGGCCTATATAATATTAAATACGCCACTATGTGATGTGATACACCGGTTTCTACGATATTTAAAACTTATATACCAAAATTTCAAAATGACCAAAAATCACGATACGCGATACGTCACTATGTGATGAACCGACAATATATTTTATAATTACTAATTATTCTAATTAATTAATTTAAATATATATAATTCCATGTTATTCAAACGACTTAACTTTAGACAAAGCTGAAATACTGGTTCAAGTTTATTACGAGTGGCCTATCAGCGATACAGAAGGGCAGGTTTAAAGTTGTGGTTGTCGGAACACATCTAGATCATATCCAGGATACTAGAAGAGGTAAATAATCTATAATTAACATTCATACCAAATAAGTTAGGGCCAAAGGTACAGGCAGAACAGAACAAAACGACATCACTGGCAAGCTTTAATAAGATAAAAAATAACAGGGACGAGATCACATTACTTGCTTACTTTATCTATATACATCTATTATACGATCTCATTATTATGTTCAATTACATAAGCTAAGGGCATCAGAGAGCAAAAATTTATTTGAGGACTATTTAATTATAGATTGACATATTAATATATTATTCGTTACAGCTAAAGCTGTTTGGGAACAGATCGTGACGAACATTGTAAGAGAGTTCGGGGACATCTTGGATATTGAGGCAGAACCTATATCAGTCAATGGTTGTGTCCATGACTCGAAAGAAATGAAGTCTCTTCGAGAATGCATTGGAAAAGCTGCTGAAAATATCAAGGTAAATATTTTTTTCAAATGGGATCATCTTCGACCACAGTCATATTTGCAATCATTTATTTTACTTTCAGCATTTACTTTTATATCTGCCACATAAAAACGTAGTTTTGGGTCCAATGTGATTTTTTTGTTGCGATATAGGTTTGTTTTCATATGCTTTTTAAAGCTGTTTTATTTTTTCCGTTTCTTTACTTTTTAAGGGAAGCAAAAGGATCCCACTGCTCTGCGAGGAGATCTTAAAACGAAGGGAACAGTGGATAGCATCCTTGAGAAGGACAGACCCTATATACGAAAATCTCAACTTCTTCAAGCAGAGGGAACAACATGGCCCAAGTGTCCGATCCTCTGAGACTCCAAAAGATACAATAGGACCTGATAGACAGCTTATGACGCCTAAGAGAATCATTCAGACGAAAACCTGTCCAGTAATCGCCTACAGGGAATTTGAGACTCTAGTTAGAGAGATTGACCCACTGGCATCAACTGATATCATACGAATTGCCGGGAACTTCCTACAGGATATGGGTGAAGTAAGTGTCCTATTTTGTATTAACATTTTTACCACAACCACCATGATCACCACCACAACCAACCGACGATAATGACGACAATACCAACACCACCTGTATTTTCATTACCATAACAATTATCGCCAAAAATCGGCAATGAATACAATAACATTGTCTCTATTATCGTATAGTTTCTCACGCATGTATAATCTGTTATCCGCGCATCACATTGACCGATGCCCTGCTAGGATTGAACGTCATAGCCCGTCCCCTCTTTTTTTGTTTGTTTGTTTATTAATTAATTAATTTGTTAGTTTGTTTGTTTGTTTGTTTGTTTGTTTATTTATTTATTTGTTTAATTATTTATCTTCCAGCTTATATTCATCATAGATTTCTGATTAATTTTTTTTTTTTCAACTATACTAAGATCTTCCTGGCAAACTTTGCAAATGAAGAGACGTACGTTGTCTTGAACACCCAGTGGCTGTGTTTCGAGATAATTGGTCGTACCTTCGCTGGAGACGAGTTTAAAGGCCGGTTGGTGAAGCTACCAGACAAACCATTTTTTAGTACAGAAGAATTAGAGCGGTGCTATGTAAACAACGCCGACTTTTCGACACTTGCGCTTCTTTTAAGTAGTTTGGACCTGATGGTAAATTTTGCACCAGATCAGTTTATCATCTTCGCCAAGCTAGAACCCGGCAACCCACTCAATCTGCCGATGATGAAGCATATGTTTGGAGTCTGCATATTCTGCAAAGATAAGAGAACTATGTTTACACCAGGCTTGTACCCGGCTGTCCAGGCACGAATCATGAAGAAGATCAAGGTACAAGCAAATCGTCTTCCGTCGATCACGCAACAAGCGCTGAAGTTTGTAAAGAAAGAGGAAGGTTTGATAGAACTGTCAAGCAGCAGGGAGATCATCAAATATGTTGTCGGCACGAATGATGATAATCTGGAGAAATGTCACCAGGATCTAGAAGCTGTCAGTGCGATTATAGAAACGGCTCTACTTGAAGTATCATGTGGAACTAAAATCAAGAAAGGTATGACATCCATCATCAGGTTTGTATACTATAAGATGACAGCTCGACAAAAAAAAACCAAAAAATTATCCGAATTATGACAATTTGACTATCACGTTTTATTTTAACGAAATAGGATGATAGTCCCTGTAATCCTGCAAAACAAAATATATAAACAGAAAAATTAAAGTTAGAGTTTTTGCTGATTAAGTCAAAATTTAATAACATGAACGTTTTGCAAGAAGCGCGATTCCTTTTGATTCTTCAAATTTTGAAATACTTCAGGTTATCTAAGTCATCGCGAGCTGTTGATGCCAGATGTATCTCTAGAAGATGTCAGTTACTACACACAGGAGGAAGTAGAAGCTGCTGAAGATACAGATGGTTTTGTGTATCAAAGATCCAAAAACACAAAAGAAAACGTCAGCGAAATCCTAGTTGCAGGGTGCGATACAACCTTCATCAGGAAACTCGGCATCAGATGCGACATGAAATGGATGCTGAAAGATCAGAAAGAGGAATTCCTAAGCGAAATGAATAATGACGACAGATATTTGCGACAAGATTATCGCTCGCTAGCTGAAGTCATAGGTATCTCAAACAACAAGGTGCAACGTATAGTACGACGATGCAGAGATCATCCAGAATTAGTGACAGATAGCATCATTCACGAATGGTGCGAAATGACAGGAGAAAAGTTGACCTTCCAAATGATGCTTACAATGTTACACAACCCTGGCCTGGTAGGAAATGAGGCTGCTGCTAGGATCATCGAGAAGAATTTGGCAGATTGTGGTCACAAGGTAGGTCCCAATAGCTTAAACAATATGAAGTGCTTGACATTTGGAATGCTTTATAGCTTTTGTTCTTTAATTTGGAGAGGGTATGAATATTTAACGTTTAGTTACAATTTTAAGTCAATGCATACCTCATAGTAACGTTCGCTTGTATACTCATTAACATTAACACAATACTTAATACAACAAACTAATAGTTTGAGTAATTTGGTTCTAACATTATTTCATACCCTGATGAAGAGATTTCTAGAACAGTGGTATTGTTAGTTTATTCAAGTTTTGATAACTGATTAACTGTGTCCTTTTTTTTTCTTTTCCAGGGTCCATATCCATTCTGTAGTCTCGAAAGCAGTAAGTAAAGATACAATTTTAAAACAAAACCATCCGTGGTAAGGCATACCATATAGCAAAGCTGGCTTATAAATTCTCCCTAACATTTACATGATGCTTTAAGGTAGAACATAAATAAATAAGGGGAGACCTTGACTAATCGATTTTGTGTTTGAATTTATGTAAAGTCTGAGCCCATCATTAAGTCATAGCTGAATATATATTCTGAAAACGGTAACGTTGTCATGGTTTTTGATAATTACCCTCAGAAATTGACGAAACTCTGGTTGTTTGGCGAGCAGTTTTGAGGAAAACCTACGACGTGATTGTGAGCAACATCAGACCATCAAAGCTGACTGGTCTATCGCAAATACTGACACCACGAGAGCTGGAAGAAATCAACGTGAAGGAGCAGCGCAAAGGTCGAAGTGTGGAAGCGACTAATATTCTGATAGGAAAGTTGATGGCTCTTCAGAATACTAGCTGGCCTGAAATGTTTCTGGCATCTCTAGAGAGGTACTATTCACCATTGGCTATGGAATTGACAAGGGTTCATGAGTGTCTAAAGGATGACATATTCGCACCAGTAGCAATCAAGATAGATCTCGACTCTGCAGGTATAAACTGATTTTTATCCATCATAATTGGATAACTAACACATTTGTTCATGGTTTTGTTAATGGTGTTATGTGGAGATAATTTGAAGGGATCTCCACTTGAGATGAGTATAACTGGGGTAAAATCAGACACACGTAGCAGCCGACAAAGTCATCCTTTTGATATGGATGTACATGGACCAATCCTTTGAAATTTTACATTTTATTGGCTTGTATACCACTTGCTGTTTTTCGGGTTGTTTGTTTTTTGGTTTTTTTCCGAGATGCTGCACGATATCGGTGTTTCATTGGAGGAGATAGGCACCCAAAATCAACACCTGGCTGCCTACAATCTAATTTCACCTTAGTTTGACCAAAATACTTATGCGATTGAAATGCTCTTGGCTCACAGCATCAGGCGCCAACACTAACTGAGAGTTTGACCGATTTTAAAGCTGCCAAATAGTGCATGCAATATTATTGTGCTTATTACCGTGTGTTTCCGCGTGCGTTCCTATGTGGTTCCTGCCATTTGGAGAAGGGGGTGTATGTTTTGAGCGGAAATCAGCGCTGGAGGGGAACCGGATTATCGTTCCCATTAATGGCAACCTCAACGGCAATCGCTATATTAATGAGGTATAGCAACCCCATGCGATTTCCTATGCTGGGGTTGTGGGTATATGGCTTATGGCCACAGAGGGAAGGGTAATACCAATCAGGAGGATTAAGGCATTGAGCGTAGCAGACGAACTCTCCAGATCTGAATCCCATCGAGTATCTGTGGGATAAAATGGAGCAGGCTGTGGATCACAGTAGTGGGAGTGCTATTGCACAGTATCGATTGGCACGCCTCATCAACACCATGCAAGATTGATGCCGTCAAGTATTACAGAAACGCTGGGAAAACACGCTATTTTAAAATCATTAAAACTGTATGGCACTATTTGAAAGCTTTTAAAATAATTCTTCATTCAATATAATCTCATTTATGCATGAGAGCACTTAACTTGTTAGATTCAAATTCTTAGTCAGTGTTGGTATGATATGCCTGATGACGTATGCCAAGACTCATTCCAATCGTATTAATATTTTTGTCAAAATAAAGTCGAATGTAAAGATAAACTTACTTTTTTTAAGTGCTTATTTGCTGAGATCGTAGAAACCAACATCTAGAAACACTGATCTCAGCATCTCACTGATCACTATCCACTGAGGAACCAGTTTCTGAAATAAGATGGAAAACATTTTGAATTTGCTCTCATTTGCAGGGTTTAAAACAACCTTCATCAGGACATTCGGCATCAAGTGCGACATAAAATGGATGCTGAAAGATCAGAAAGAGGAATTCCTGAGCGAAATGAATAATGACGAAAGATCTTTACGACAAGATTATCGCTCGCTAGCTGAAGTCATAGGTATCTCAAACAACAAGGTGCAACGTATAGTACGACGATGCAGAGATCATCCAGAATTAGTGACAGATAGCATCATTCACGAATGGTGCGAAATGACAGGAGAAAAGTTGACCTTCCAAATGATACTTACAATGTTACACCACCCTGGTCTGATTGCAAATGAGGCTGCTGCTAGGATCATCGAGAAGAATTTAGCAGATTGTGGTCACAAGGTAGGTCTTACTAGCTTAAACAATATGAAGCACTTAACATTCTTTTGTGATTGTTATTTTACATGTTTTAGAGAATGATTTGTTGGGTACTAGTATACTGCTGTAAACCTTTGACGAGAGCGTACTTTAAAAGAAGGTTTTTTAAAGGAAGGTTTTTATTTCAAACTCTAATGGTGACCCGCAGGTCAAATTGCTAGAATTGTACATTAAACACAACTAAACAGACACAATGCAATTTGCAGGCAGCAGCTAAATCAGCGCCAATATTGCAACATTGAAACAAACAACTATACAAACATCCAACCCAACCCAACCCCATCCCCCAGTAGGCAATGAGGATAAAGTGCCTTCCCCAAGGACACAACACAATGGCACAAGCGGGGCTCGAACTCGCAACCTATGGATTATGAGTCGGGCGCCTTATCCACTCGGCCACACGTGCTCCCACGAGCTCTTTACTACATACGTCGCGTATTTACTGCGGTAATAAACGAAATTCTCTCTGATTGGCTACTCATGCGATATGCTGTTGTCGAGTCACTGAACAAAGCGTCCGTAACCGTTGCTGGTTCCGCCTTGTCAACATCGCAGAAGTACGCTCTCGTCAGCGATTTGCAGCAATATAGTACCCATGTTTTTGGACACGCTATATAGATTCACAAAAATTTGATTCATATATCTGATTTAATTCTAGTTCCGATTTTTAGTCAAGTGCATACCATAATAGTAAAGCTGGCTTGTAAATTCTCATTAACATTTACATGATGGTTTACACCAAACTAATTGTAATGATTTTGGTTCTAACGTTACCTCATACCCTCACAAAGAGATATCTAGAGCACCAGTATTATTGATTTATTTAAGTTTTCTTTTTTCTTCGCTTTTTTCTTCTTTTCCAGGGTCCATACCCATCGTGTAATCTCGAAATCAGTAAGTAAAATACAGTTAACCCAAACGCCCGAAGGGCATTTTGGCGACTGGAAGGAAAAGAAGGAAGGAATAAAGAGGAAAAACAAACAAAGAACTTGTTTGCTCTGGGAGGGATTCGAACCCGAAACCCCTCGCATGCCAAAAACTAGGTCGCCGACACTTAGCTACGGCTCTTTCAATAGCCAGGTCAACAAAAGTGTGCCTGTATATCACGTAGGGTGATTGCGTCATTACATCTCGTGGGGTGCACGCACGCGCAGTGAAGTTGTTTTTAGTATTTTGTAAGTACTCAGGCCTGTTAGGATTAATTTAGAATTATGGAGCTTTGATAGTGGTTACTTAAGCCTGACGCACGAAGGGCTTTTTGGCGACTGGAAGGGAAAGAAGGAAGGGACAAAGATAGAAAGCAAACAAAGAAGTTGTTTTTCTCTGGGTGGGATTCGAACCCGAGACCCCTCGCATGCCAAACATGAGGTCCCCGACACTTCTTTTGCTGGCCGGGCCAACGAACCCGTGCCTGTATATCACTTTGGGTGATTGCGCCCTCATATCCCCTGGTGATGTTGTTTGTAGTATTTTGTAGTAGGCTACTTTGGCCTGTAAAGGTTAACAGACAAAACATGCCGTGGCAATGAGTAGAACATTAATACATACAGAAAATGGGTGACGTTGACTAAATCGATTATGTTTATGAAATAATTTTTATGTGAAACCTGAATTCACCATTCATATCTTATTTGTATTATTAAAAAGGATTAGTCAATATTTTTTGATAATAATAGAAATTGACGAAACTGTGGTTGTTTGGCGAGCAGTTTTGAGGAAAACCTACGATGTGATTGTGAGCAACATCAGACCATCAAAGCTGACTGGTCTATCGCAAATACTGACACCAAAAGAACAGGAAGAAATCTACGTTAAGGAGAAGCGTGAAGGTCGGAGTGTGAAAGCGACTGATATTCTGATTGGAAACTTGATGGCTCTTCAGAATCCTCGCTGGCCTGAAATTTTCCTGGCATCTTTAGAGAAGTACTACTCACCATTGGCCAAGGAATTGACCAGGGTGCAATTATGTCTAAAGGATGACATATTTGCACGTATAGCAATCAAGATAGATTTCGACTCTGCAGGTATTATTTTTCATCCATCATTATTGCTAAATATTTTTGTTCTTGATTTTGCAAATGCTGTTATAATACACTAATACAGTACTCAGGTACTGACGTGTCAACCACTTTGCCTGCATTGAATATAATGATTTAATTTTTGTTGCGAGATGCTGAGCGATATCGGTGTTTCATTGGAGGAGTTCGTTACCCAAACTAAACACCTGGCAGGGATACGAACTAAAATATATGCTATTTCCTGAGACTATAGAAACTAGCAGATAGCTCAGGCAGAACGTCTCATAAATTTTCTGAAATTATCGGGAAAATTATATGAACTTTGCTCTCATTTGTTCCTAGCTGAACCTGACATTGAGAATTACGTGAAGGTGTGTGAAGCCATTCAAGCTCTGTGCTCCCTTAGTGCTCCAACTATTCAAGCATGTGTAGAAAAGTGGCATCAAACTCAACAGCGACATATGCAACCATGTATGGCTACAAGCAACTGCCTACCAAACAAGAAACCAACAGTCAAGTCGGGTGCATGCCAACCTTGCATAAATTGGACCGCTGCTGTAGAAGCCGTATGCTATCCACCATGTACCCCTAGAAGAAGTGTGGAGTGGAGGAACGTGGATGCTACGTTATTTCACAAAAATCCTGTAGAAGTAGCCAAGTGTTTTCTATTCAAATTACCTCATGGTCAGAGTTGTAAGACGTTTGATGACTTTGACATTGGAGGAATGTTGAAGCTCATGATGGGATTTAAAGAGTACCATAACGGAGATCAAGCTATTTATGGTCAAATGCAAAAGGTAATACGCTACCTGAAATAGCAAAAAGAAACTCATGTTAATCCTGCAAATTGCGATACCTCATTTGTCTACATAGCTCAAAGTTTGTGGCCATGGCGACTCTTTGAAAGGCTACTCAAGTCAATGTACCATTATATTCTCTACATGACTGGTCAAGGATGACACGCGGTGACAAGTGATGACCAGGTACTCTAGCAATAAAAGCAACATTTTCAATGAGTTTAGGTGCAACTTTTGAAAGATGTCTATTTCATGGATCATCATGGAAACAACTTGTGGGCTATTAAGACAAATGAGACACCAACATTTTGAGTTATTATATCAAAATAAAGGGGGGTAATAAATTTTTGGTAGATGTTTATAACAAACGATATTATTTTTACATGTCATTAAGGGATCTGGAATGAGCGTTTTGACAGTATTTTTGTGGGACATGAGAGCACATCAGACATATCAAATTGCATTCTGAATACGAAGAATGTCTTTCTGATATCAAATAATTTTCAATTTTATAACAGTCCTCGAAGTACATTTTATAAATCTAATGATATATTCTTTAAGTGTATGTAGCTGGAAGGAAAAGCCGACGATCAATTGACAATTTTGACCTTTCATATTGAAGATATGAATTTCCCCCCCCCAAAAGACCTAATTTTGTTGGTGTTTTGGGAAAAAAAATCCATATCTTCAATACGAAAGGTCAAAATTTTCAATTGATCGTCGGCTTTTCATCCCACCTACATACACTTTAAGTATAAATCATCAGATTTATAAAGTTTACTTCGAGTTCTGTTAAATATCAATTTTAATCATTTGCCATAAAATGTGTATTACATTGCGAATTTCAAAAAATCAAAATGATTAATATCAGAAGGACATTCTTCGTATTCAGAATGCAATTCGATATGTCTGATGTGCTCTAATGCCCCACAATAAATACTGTCCAAACATTCATACCCTATCCCTTAACAGCGCAAACACTATGTTAACGTCGTACTCCAGATTAAAATCTTCAATATTTTGTAAACATTTTAGATACCTCCTTACATGTTTTTACTATTCATTATTCAAAAGGTTCTAGATATCAGAAATAGCCTTTCCCATATGAGAGTAAACGACAATATGTGTATATCAGACAAGCAACTTGGTCTATGTTTTGATGCTATCGAAGATCTCGTCAGCTCCCTCAAGACTCTCCAACCAACGCTGCAGATACACTGCAACATTGCAGATGACATCAAATCCTGTCTTAATAAGGTATGACGTCAATATGTTGTATACCATGTACACAGGTGTAGCTAGTTGCAATCTATTTAAACGGACACAATGTTTACTAGGTCCGGGTCTACGGCGTTATGAGCCAGAACCACCAATCAGAAAATCTAGCATAAACAATAATCTTCCAGATATTTGTTACCAGTACTGTTTCAAAGTTGATGCTAGGGTGTCATACTTATTGATTCCCTGGGTGTGTCACAAAATGGCCGAAATTGGACATAGCCAGTTCTGGCATAAAATTATAGTAAGACTACTGGTCACAAACTGGGCACAACAGGTATCTGTCTTTTTTCAGCTGTCATCTACTATTTTTCTATTTTATTTTACAAACACGAGTGTTGCTTTGAATTGATTTTAGTACAAAGAATGTAACATATAACGCGGGAAAAAATACGTTAAACTGGGCATAGCCATATTGACATTGCTATGGCGCCCTCTTTTCTTTACTATTGGACTTAGTCACTCAAAGAAAGAGTATCCATAAACATACGCTGGCGAAGTTATGTAATAATCGGATTAACTACCATAGCAATAGGTGAAAACAATTTTTGAATATACCGCGCTGCACTGGTACGTTCACGCGGTACCTCTGCATTGAACCATGTCATGCTGAAACTCGCACCTGTAAGATTAGTATCTTTGAAAAGAACGGTATTGTATTCTATCTACGATTGCAGACATTCACAGGTGATGAGTTCAACCTGCTTGTAGTGCAGCGCGATATATTCAAAATTGTTTTCACCTATTGCTATGGTAGTTAATCCGATTTATTACGTAACTTCGCCAGCATATACCTAATAGTGGACTTAACTCATTTGGACCAAAAGTGGACATAGGTGGTTCTGGCTTTAAGCCCCTCGTGTCATTTCTCGCGTGATCGAATTACCAGTATGCAGACACATAATATCTCATAACCGTTATAGATAAGAATTCCATTGCTTTGTCAGTTTTTCTTCAAAATAGAAGAACATTCATCTTTACTGATTTTTGATCATTATAAAACAGATAAGGCAATCAAAGGTAACAACAGACATGACGACTAGAGCACTGGATCCTCTTTCCGACAGCTTGATACAAGCGTTAGACGATGGCATGAAAGAGAATAGAACCAGCATTGAAGATCTTTGCTTACAAATGAATGACATTGAACAAAGATTGACTGATATTGAGAAGTAAGTTTTTTGGCAGCTTCACCTTGAAATATTTCTAAATAGAGGTTCTTGAAATATTTCTAAATAAGTATCTTATACTTCTTTAGTGAATTTCTGTGTGTCATTACGAATTATCGGATGCAGGAAACTAAATGTATTTTTTTTTGTTTATTTCATATGTTAGAAATCAATCCGTCGAATCAACGTGGCTGTAGATGACTAAACAAAACTCTCTAGACACCTTCGCCAAATGTATTCAGTACATAGTCTTTCCAATGGCGCCAAGAAAATTCGAAGGCTGGCCTATTACATGACAATATCATATAGGCCTACATATCTTATGCAGGAAATAGGTACTGTCTGTTGCCGACATCAAGTGTATAATTAGACAATGGCCCTGTCTTTCCAGTGACGACTAGACAAAGAGTGGCCATCATCATCATATTATATGCATATGTGCTGAAAATAGGTGTAACTAACATTTGATTGACCAGGAGGAAGAATAGTTAAATCTTGCTTGGAGATAGACAGGCAAATTTATTTCGTAAGCTGAATGCAACAAGGTCATGGGTGCATATAATAACAAAGCACTTATGATCTTCCTGCATTCAACTGATACAATATAAACATTGGATGCAAGAAGGTCGTAGGTACATAGTAATAACATTGTACTTACAACCTTCTTGTATTCAACTGATACGATGTACATTGAATGCAATGTCATAAGTACATAGTAATAACACAGCACTTATAACCTTCTTGTATTCATCTGATGTAATGTACATTGAATGTAAGAAGGTCATAAGTGCTCAGTAATAACAAAGCACTTACAACCTTCTTGTATTCAACTGATTTAATGTACATTGAATACAAGTTAAGAAGGTCATAAGTGCATAGTAATAACAAAGCACTTACAACCTTCTTGTATTCATCTGATTTAATGTACATTGAATGTAAAAAGGTCATAAGTGCATAGTAATAACACAGCACTTACAACCTTCTTGTGTTCATCTGATACAATGTACATTGAATGCAAGAAGGTCATAAGTGCATAGTAATAGCAAAGCACTTACAACCTTCTTGTATTCAACTGATTTAATGTACATTGAATACAAGAAGGTCATAAGTGCATAGTAATAACAAAGCACTTACAGCCTTCTTTTATTCAACTGATACAATGTACATTGAATACAAGAATGTCATAAGTGCATAGTAATAACAAAGCACTTACAACCTTCTTGTATTCAACTGATACAATGTACATTGAATACAAGAAGGTCATAAGTGCATAGTAATAACAAAGCACTTACAGCCTTCTTTCATTCAACTGATACAATGTACATTGAATACAAGAATGTCATAAGTGCATAGTAATAATAAAGCACTTACAACCTTCTTGTATTCAATTGATAAAATGTACATTGAATGCAAGAAGGTCATAAGTGCATAGTAATAGCAAAGCACTTACAACCTTCTTGTATTCAACTGATACAATGTACATTGAATACAAGAAGGTCATAAGTGCATAGTAATAACAAAGCACTTACAGCCTTCTTTTATTCAACTGATACAATGTACATTGAATACAAGAATGTCATAAGTGCATAGTAATAGCAAAGCACTTACAACCTTCTTGTATTCAATTGATACAATGTACATTGAATGCAAGAAGGTCATAAGTGCATAGTAATAACAAATCACTTACAACCTTCTTGTATTCAACTGATGCAATGTATATTGAATTTAAGAATGTCATAAGTGCATAGTAATAACAAAGCACTTACAACCTTGTATTCAACTGATACATTGTACACTGAATGCAGGATCATAAGTACATAGTAATAACCAAGCACTTGCAACCTTCTTGTATTCAAATGATAAAATGTACATTGAATGCAAGAAGCATTCAACTGATACGATGTACATTGAATACAAGAAGGTCATAAGTGCATAGTAATGACTAAGTACTCATAACCTTCTTGTACTCAGTTGACGATTTGGAACAATGTCATCTCTATTGTCAGATGCTTGAACAGGTCAAATATAACCACCATCATGATGAGATTACAAAATGCAATGACTGGCAGGCGTTTAGTCTTGTCAATCGTAAAATTATGCAAACCATCACACGCTCGTGCCTTATCTCTAAAAAGGACCTTGCAAATGACTTATCCAACTTTATTCAGAAGGTCCGTGATCTCCGGAATGAATTATTTGAACTTTTGGTTGGCATTTATGATACACATTTATGATCACTTTTAATTCGATCACTGAAGATGATGTCTGGAAGCTTATTATTCAATTAGTCGCATCTTCTTGCGGTCTTTATCCAATACCAACTGATCTGATCAAGGGTTGTTTTATTTGTTTCTTGTTCGTTATTAATTCGAAAACTTAAAAATGTTATGTATGTATTGTAATAAGTGTCTGGGACCTAAGCTATTGTTACTACTTATTTCTTGTGTCGTATCATAATTATTATTCATATTTTACAGCTCCTTGTCAACATTTATTGTTCCAACAAAGTTGAAAATGGCCAAAGTCAACCCGCTTTTTAAATCTGGTGACATAAGTTCAGCAATTAACGCCCAATTTCTATCTACCTTAAAAATTCCTCGAAAAGATCATTTATAAGCGGATTTTTGACTTCATTACTAAGCACCAAATGGAAACCGCACCGCAAATATCCACCGCAATTGATAACAAATTATACACAGTTGGTATATTCCTTAATTTAAGCAATGGTTTCGCATTCTCCTCCAAAAACTATAACACAATTGCATTAGATGAACTTCCAACATGTGGATTAAAAGCTATTTAAGTAATAGAAAATAATTTGTTGTCTTCAATGGGAAAAAATATCCACTAGTACCATCCATTGTGGAGTTCCACAGGATTCAATCCTGGGTACCCTTTTCTATTTTACATCAATGATTTGTCAAACGTTTTGCCTTGCGTATAATACCATCAGAGTCCAAGGTGCAATACATTGAAATAATTTACCAGCAACTAAAAAAAAGACACCCTCGTTTACTGTCTTCAAATAGCACGGGAAATAACATCTCCTTAGATGATACCTGCCAAGTGATTCAAAATTATTTTCTTCCACGTTATCTGCTTGTCATGTTATTGGTACTATGATCCCTATTATATTTTGTTGTTATGTCAACATTTGTTGCGGATACCCTCAATTTTTGGTACTTGGATTATAATATATATCACAGGTTCAATATTTGACATTAGGCCTATGTTTTATTTTACTGTAAATTGTAAACCCATGGACATGGACAGCACAGTTAGCCCATTCTCTGGTGATACAGGGTGAGTCAAATAAAAATTCCTTTAAAAAAGGAATGGGGCGCCCAATGCGAGCTTGGACGTGATATGGTGAATTCCATGGTGTGTAGATTTGGTATTATAATGATTTTTCTAGGGAAGAGTAGAAAATGATCAAATGCAAGAGAAATGTGTTTGATTGGGGAAGGTGTATGACAGGACCGTTTTGCAATAGAGAAAATAATCCATTTTTATTTAAGAACCGAGGTGAACCTTTTAGGTTTTAAAACATTTTATACATGATATATCCAGCAATGACCTTGTGTGAAAGAATCAAGCAATTAGCATTTACCGTTTTATAGCGATACCCGATTTTAATGTTTGTCCAAGAGACATCTAAAATTTGAATGTCGCCCCACTCTGTGTAAGCTAGATTTGGAATAGAACTGCCATTGTCATAACCTCATTGGCATTGAAATAAAATGGAGCACCCAAAGTGTTATTGCCCTTGGTCTTAATGTTTAAGGAGAAAAACATTATTTGTTGCGATTTTCATTTTACCTTTACATTAAAGATGTTTATTCTCTATCAAAAACATACAAATTTGTAGGCGGGTTTTTCAAATGTCAAAATGAAATGTGCGCATATTAAAGTGGAGTGAATTACAAAATATCCAGTAAGTTGGATATATTGGGATTTCAAAAACTGGAGTCGGAGTCGAGCGAGGTGTTTGAACAGAAAAAAAAGAAATTAAAATAACACAAAAACCAACCTTTTTTAATATTTATGTTAAAGTCAGTTTCCGAGCTGGTGCCTTTATCGTGCATTGTGTGCTCTCATTCAAAATACATGGTACCTCGTGGACAAATAACGAAATTGGGTATCGCAGCAAAGGGACTCATAAAAATTAAACGGTAGTCGCGATTCACTTCATATTTTCACAGAAGGTGACTATTGAGTGCGGCATTTATAGAATCGTTCAATAATGGGAAAGTTCGACTTGGTTCTTGCATAAATATTGATTCTTTGCTCTATTGCACTTTTTTTGACTCACCGTATATAACGTCCTACGATTGTTTTGATAGATTCATTTGTTGTAATAACACTGGGACTACATTCTCGGACGAATACTAATCACATATTTTGGCCGTAGCATTTAGTGTTGCTTTTTGCCATCTTGTCCATGTGCACTGAGTGCACGTAATTTTGTGTGTAAAGTTTGCAACTTGCATTTTCCCTCTTTTGTAGTAAATGTTTTAGTTGTAACTTCAGGCCGATAGCACTGCACCTCACGCTTTGAGTTTAGTAGTGTCCTTATCCGTTAATTTTCTTATGAAAGTTTTCAATAAAAAAATAAAGTGCTTTTTGCATATATACTTTGGTATATTGTATATAAAATATATTTGCTATTTCCATTTTATATTGTTGCATGATTTATGGATACAATTAAATATGTATTAAAAATGAAATATTGACATGATCCTAAACCTAAGAATTAATATTGTCAGAACTGTCTTGGAAATCCTTCAGAACCACCTCCCCGGAGATGAGTGGGTGATAGTTAAGTTCTATAGTTGGCTGGCTCTAATTTATCCCCCTTCTTGAATATGCATGTATGTCCCCTTCTGACCAGGCCGCATGAACGATTTTGACAGCTCAACAAACACAGAAGCTTGTATCTAGAAACACTATAAACCAAGTTTTTCAGTTTTTGTTTCAATCACAACGCAAAGGTTCAGTGGCGTAGCGTCACGTGCCCCTAATCGACTCGAAAATTTAGAAAAGCCCATAAGAAAATTGCCGAAAAACCGCTTGTGTTCCCTCGTCAGGCCCGGTGGCCTATGGGTAAAAATATTACCTTCAACAAAGTAGTTCTGACCCGCAAGAATGTCAAAATGTCATTTTTATAATATCATATCGTGGCTTTTATTATGAAAGCAGCAACAATGTGATTCTAAGAAAGAAGACAACAGTAATTATGCTTTTAAATGTTTTAATATAAACCGATTAAAATTGCTTTATATTGTAAATGAATATTCAATAACATTTAAACAAGTTTAAACCAGTAAACATGATTAAGTATACAAATATCATTCAGATTTCTGAGTAATATGTGTAAAAATATTACCTTTTGCAAATTAGTTCTGACCCGCATGAATATTGAATGTCATCAACGCCATATCGTTGGTTTTTTTGTTTTGTAGCCAAAGGATTCCAATTTTGGAATGAGATTTATATCAAATTGGATTTAAGAATATTCCTTTAGGTGTTTAATCTGGAATCCGATATTTTTTTATAAACTTTCAGTCCATAAATCGTTTGCAACAAAATGCCTAGCAGTGTTCAGTCGAGTATTTTCGAGTATTTTCAACAAAAGCTTTGTTTATCAAAAGGCAAAGGCAATTAAAAAGATCACAATTGTTTTAGTGGACGAACATAAACACATCACAAAAAGTAATTACCCCCTTTATACCGCGACAACAACTCAAAACTATCCATCAAATTTAGAAAGTGAACTAGAAAAAAATCTGCAAATTTTGATACCTCATTTGTTAACGTATACCACGAATGAGCCGTAAAGTCAATTTTGTTTTATTTCGTATTTAGAAAATATATATGGTCAATTCCAGCCAAAGCGGGACAAAATTCTCTCTGGGGGCGATTTTGAAAATGTTTTCCTTTTCAATTCTAGACTTATCAAATGAGACGATCATATCTAGTGAATCATCAGGTGGAAGTGCCATCGGATTGAAAAATAACTGTTCTTGCTAGACCAAATAAAGTGTTAAATGCGCATATGCATGTTACCCACGAATTCAAGCCTTTTTCACCTGTTGTACGCCATAAAATTTCGCTTTCTTTAATATCTTTCAATATTTTATGTGTGACTCATATACACTAGAATTCGGTGAAAACTTTGAACGTAAAATATAATTTTATTACATATATCTACAAAGAAATATTTTGGTTATTACCAACTTTAAGAAAGAACAAGGTGTACAGTTAAGATTGTGTCAATTCTGCGAACTCTTTCCAAAGTGGCTGTCATTTAACATTACTGTATTATTTCGAAAGATTAGAATAAATGCTTCATATAAATATAAAGTTAGATTTTGTATCTCGTCGCAGGATGAGGATTTTGGATGGATTCGTGGGTAACAGCGTCTGGAAAATAGCAATTCCTATTAATTTTTTAAAATAAAAATAACAAATACTTTTCCGTATCTCAATAATTCAGGCTGCAATGGCACTAAAATGAATTTTAATCAAAATACAAACTACATGGAATATTTAGAATGGATCATTATGGCATTTTGGGTATAAAAATTTTGAGAATAATGAAGTTGCCAAATTCAAATAGACAGAGCAAACAGTTTTATATTATTATTTTAGTAAAATCATTCCATATTTTCATGCAGCAATATTCTATTCACTCGTGTTTGACAGTTCCTATGAACTAAAACACTATCAATACATTGTTAACTATAATTTAAGTAGGGATTCGTGGGTAACCAAAATGTTCGTGGGTAACACATATTTGAAGGTATGTATTGGTAAGCGGCAAAATAGAAAATATTAAAAGGTTGGAACCATCATGCGGTTATTCCTCCATTGTGTTTCAATGATTCCCGTTTCTCTAACCAATTGCATTTACCCAAAAAATGGTAATTTAGGATAATCAATCAAAACTTCATGATACAGCTTCAGTATACATTCAAGAGGACGCTATTAAACAGGACTGTTTTGGAACCTATTTCGCATGTTTTCAAAATGTTAAGATGCATAAGAAACATATAATTTACGAGTAAATGCTTGGATTCGTGGGTAACGCCGAATTCGTGGGTAAAGCTATAAGTACTATAGTACCGTTTGGGGTTTGCGTTTCTTAGGTGCATAAACTGTAAGTACTGTAAAAATTATAGCATACCCATGGCTTGAATATGTGCTGATTTAAACTTAAAATAAACAATCTCCTTGTTTTTCAAGGTTAGCATCTATTCGGGATTCGTGGGTAACAAAAGTTTAAACCGTCGTAGATTCTTTTTTAAAGCGGTGAACCTATTTTTACGATTTACAATTTTAAGCGCTTGTCAAACTAAATTCAGTGTCCAAAGTCATTAAATGTTAATCTAAGTTATGGCAATTATATTTGCTGGACTCGTGGGTAACAGTTGATACGTGGGTAACGTCAAATTTGATTTTATGGAATTTTATGGGTAAAACGTATTTGCATAAAATAATCACTTGGACCTCAGAATTATAGAACGAAACTTCGTTTCATGATATAGTCATTTATGGCATATTCACTTAACATTTTTCAGAACGATCATTTTATTTTTGATACGCGGGTAACAAAATTATTAGCCAAATTGACTTAATGGCCTCTAGAGTCCACAAACTTTGGTGGAATTCAATCGTTTTACATATGAGAGATCATGCAAACGTCTTTCTAACGGTAATAATTTCATTTTCATTGAAGGACATTCAATGACATATATGGTGCTTTATCTTTGAATTCGTGGGTAACGCCAATTCATTTAAGCCATCGTAACTTGTACCCTGGTATGACTTGCTAGTAAAGGCCTATATGCACAAAGAGAGCACATTGGACGTGACATGATAAGCTCCATCAATAACGTGATTTCCTTTATTAATGACATTTTAAAGTGGAAAGTTAACATAGAGAGAATTTTGTCCCGCTTTCGCTGGAATTGACCATATATATATATATTAATATATATCATAAGTTTTAAAATGATATATCATTTGACTTCAAACGATATTCAGAAGCGGTGTTATGGTTTGTTGAACTTTGCTCCTTCAACAATACCTTTTTTGGTTCTACCATGTGCCTCTTGTTCCACATTGCTGGCAATAAATATCAAACAGTCATAATTGGCGGTCATTTCAAATCATGTTAATTGTTGGTTATACATACAGGGTGTCCCAATAAAAACAGAACCCTCATTGCGCCTTCTTTTTCTCTTATTTCTGAAAAGTTGATAAAATGTATTTTGGTATGTAAAGAAACCTTAAATCGTTAGCTTTAATAAACCAAAACAATTATTTTAATCGGCTAACAATTTTTTGAAGATATGCCCTCTTTAAGAAATGTACCCGTTTTTCAATCTGTCCACGGATGAGGTTTGGCTACATCAAAGATTAAAACGAAACGCACGGTTAATGACATGGATAGATAATAACATTAGACTTTGGAACGCATTCACTATGAGCGAGGATCTCCAGCTAGCCTTCAACATCTTCGCAACCGTATTACTGCTGCATTCGCAAATATACGGCGCACAAGGAGGGTACGCAATGCAATTGATGCAATGAGGCCCAAGGCTGTAACCCGTATTCGTCAAGGAGGCAACCAGGCAGAGGACAAAGCAGCACAGTAAACTCACTTCAGAAGAACCAAGGACATACCAAACAGCCCCTTTCAGGCTACCTTTTATCCCAAAAAGAGAAAATTACATGTTGTAAATAAAAAGAAAGCAAGAAGGAACAAAGTAAGAAAGTAAGAAACATAATAAAGCAAAAAGGCATAAAAAACTAAGATAAAATATATAAGTTTAATTGCGAATATAGCAAGAGAAGTCCCATCCCAAATCAATTTTGCCGACAAGTTAACGACTCTTAACACAATCCATAGCCCATAGGCCCACCGGAAAGCCCATTCCCTAAATAAAGTTCGTTATTTTATAAAGTTATCATTGAGGAATGCTTGATATTCATGCATGGCACCTGTACTCCTTTTACCTCCTCTGTGGACAGAGTGAAAAACGGGTACATTTCTTTAAAAGAGTATATTTTCAAAAGTTGTAAACCGATTGAAATATTTCTTTCGGTTTATTAAAACTAACGAATAAAGGTTTCTTTACATACCAACATATTTGATGTATTAGAAATATGAGAAAAAGAGGGCGCAATAAGGGTTATGTTTTTATTGGGACACCCTGTACATAGACAAAATACAGTGCTTTGTAACACACCACTTGAACATGATTTAGCCAATGCAAACAAAGACTAGAGTCACTAGACCTATTAGGTAAAAGCTTATTATCCTCTTCAGCAATAGGATTACTGATTGGTTTAAAAGGTGTTTGACTGGCGCTATCAAAATCAGATACACGTCGCACCAAATTGAGATACCTATGAATACGACCTTCATGTACATTTTACACTGTAACTCAGAACACTATTTGCCGACTTTAAGGCTCATTCGTGGAAATTACAACAGTGGCCTATGTAGTGTAATACACATAATCATGCATAACTTGCAAACGCAAAATCGGAATCAACTGAAATTTTGGGAATAAGCTTTTTTTGTGGATATAGACTGAAAAATGTCATAAAAAGACGATGCTAGGATCAGGAAATCCTCCTTTAAAACAAATTAGGCGTCAAAATTTGCAGAATAAGACTGGGGTTCTTTTTTCTGTTTTAGTTTTAAAATTTGATGCATAGAGTTTGACTTATTATTTCGTATTATGTTTATAATGCACTAAGTGTATTATACTCAGATGGATATAATAATACACACATGGGTGACGTATCACTTAACCCAACGCACACATAATGATACATACACAAAGAGCTATACGTATGTACACACACACACCCACCCCTACAAACGCACCCCCCATCGCGCGCAAACGCATCCCACACAACTGCAAACACCTGTAAGCATAAACATTAATCTTATTAAGTCCATCAAATATATTTCAAAATGTTTAATGCATGGAGTGGCTGTCGGAAAGGGCGCCTTTTGATATAGTAAGTAGCATGTCTCGCGATCTGAGGCAATTAGTCGGCAAATATGCACAACAATTATTTTCTAATTGGATTTAATGTATTCATATTCATCACCAGTCTTTCGCTTGTTGAATCCAATCACCGAATCATTAACGTATGCGGCATTTCCTGCTGCACTATACTGCTGTGTATCGTCAGTTATTTTACCAATGCCCTGGTATGTAGAGCTCTCATCTTGTTCAACTTTATACTCCACATAGCCATCGGAAGATACCTGAATCTGACCACTTGGTCCTGCGATGTTGTCTCCTTTCTTACTCAAAGATGTAGAATTTTGAACGGTTGCATTTGCAATCGTCAATGATCTGTAAGAAGAGAGCATTCTGTATTATATGTTGTCTCCCTGCTCTGCTCTGCCCAGTCTGCTCTACTCTTCTCTTTACTTTATTCTGCTGTATCAAAATGATTGGTATATGCTACCCTTCAGTTTGCAGTGATATGGATATGATTGACTGCCACATCAAAATTGAACATATGATCCACATAATTTGTTGATTACTGTAATAAACAGTTACATAACTATATATTATGCCCTCTTTGTTAATTTCAAGAAGACCATATACTGTTATTGGAAGAAGCAGGTTTTTCAATAACCATCAGAACTGATGAGTACCAATCGTTTCGATACAGCCTGTTTTACATACTCTATGTTCTATAATACTTTAAGTACTGAATTCTTTACGCACTCTATTTCTCTAATACCGGGTACCTTAATGTTTTAAAATGTTTTAAATCGTTATAAACATAATTTACGCGTTATTTGGATTATATGTTATTGTTTTAAAAACGTTTTAAAAACATTTTATGAAAACTTTTACGAAAATTCGTCTCAGGTTTGCACCAAGTTTTCGAAAATGTTTTTTATTGTTATTTTGATGTGTTGTACCCTTTATATAACCGACTGAAACACGTTTTTTCTTGGTGTTTTCTGGGTAAGTACGTGCTTGAAATAAGCTAAAATCTACGGGCTCTCGTCAATTTTTATGAGCCTGAACTCAAATTGTAATGTTAAACATATACTGCCATGGGTTGATATGAGAAAGGTTTTTAAAAAAAGTCTGAAAAGATGCTCTTAATGACCCGTGGGCCATCGGAGTGATGTTCACGGGCTTACATAGTATTGGGCTGAGGCCTGAGGGCCCGCCATATTTCATATTATTGCTACAAACAGAGAAAAAATCAAATTAACGATGCTTAATCGTTATTCTTAATATATCAATATACTTGGGACAGAAGAATTACGCATCGCACACTAGCACATTAAAACATGAATTTACAAATGGAAACATAATCTCGTGCGCTAGTTTATTATGTTTGAATGTTTCCATGGTCCAGTGTATGATGCCTAAGCCTCTTTCTTTGCTTGTATGATTATATTAGGCTGGCGGGTAGGCATCATTAATTGATCTCGTACACTGGATGTAATGTGTTGTTTGTACTGTTTACCCTTTACTGCTCATATCCATAATTACCAGACTTGAGTCCTGTTTATCAGGGACAGTCTGTGTAGCTCAGTGGTAGACCGCTCGCCCGACAAGCGAGAGGTCAGGGGTTCAAGTCCCCGCACAGGCAGGTATGTCCGGAGTTTTTACTCGGGTATATCTGCCTATGCATGTTATTTTTCCATTTGTAAATTAATGTTTAAATGTGTGGTTAATGTGCGATGCGTAATTCTTCTTTTCCCTGTATATTATTGCTAGTTAATTCTACCTCGGTGAACACAAGGAAGTGAAATTGATAATTTTATCAAATTATATTATCTTCATTTTACTCATGATAAACACAAGGTAAGACTATACTGACCTTATCTTATATGCCATTATAGCAATGACAATCAACATCAATACAAGCAGACATACAAAAACTACTATTATAGTTGTATTCTCACTCGAACCTGTCAAGATACATACAACAATATTACACACATATTCTTACAGCAGACGAAGAAACGAATGAGTTTGTGTATTATTTTATTCATATTTTAACATTTTTACAAAGAGGATAATTATTGCTTTGTGATCAACGTAATTTATTAATTCCTTTATGACTTAATAGACTAAAACCTAGTTTTAAAATAATGAGAAAAGGGATATTTGAACTGACTGATTCATCTCTTTAAAATATTTGCTAAGATATATTTTTGCGACAAACCTGTTAGGTTGGACATAGATCCTGTGGTAGCATCTGATGCAAGAAGTGTAACCTGTGTCCCAACTGACCACGATACAACGTTCGTCTAATTTTAAGCACCGAGAAGATCAGGAAAGAATTGTGAACAAACGTTTGTTATGATATGCATTGGAGACATTACACTTACGAAACAGTTATCATTTATAAAGGACATTTACCATTTTACTTTGGTTCTCTGAATTTCATACTCCACATTCCACGGGAATAATGGCGTTTGACAAATCAAAATGCTATTTTTGTAAGTGAGTAGATTAAACGGTAAAACAGTCTTTTTAATTTGTAAAAAGTAACAAAGTTACTTTGTAAGAAGGGAAAGGGGATGTTGGACATCCGTTGGGCACTTTTAAGGAAAAAATTCCGACTGTTTAAAGAAATAAACACACCAAGAACATACCGTGCTGTTGACACGACTATAAAACGCAGTATACAGCATGTATGTATATCCTTCGTGAAGTGGTACATTTACGTATTCTCCATACATCCTACCATCTCCTACAATAAATTTGAAGTTCATCATCAGGTCTGCCTTTGGTATTTCTGCTGCTACATAGGCATAATTACAACTGACACTGTTGATCTTCTGCTCAAAGGAAATGGTATCCTTTTCCACTTCGACTCCTACCAGATAGCCACTGTTAAAATTATGAAATGAAATCTAAAGCGATTGGTTGAGGAATTTATAAAGATGGTGATGGTGGGATACGAATGATTGTTTGTAAGAAGATATTCTGATACTAGAAAACATTATAAACACCTCAAATAAAGAAAGTCCGCAGTCATGTAACCCGTCCTACACCAAAACCTAATCTTGTTATGACAATTTGATTGATAAGGTCGTGTGCAGAATCTTGTTAGCTGCAATTTGATACCAAATTTGCTACCGAAAACTCTAAATTCACAGAGATTGATACCAGTATATGAAATTTGGTGCATTTTCAAAAGTTGCAAATTAAAACGGACCAAGCGAACCTGTAGAGGTGAATGGCAGAGCACGACCATTTTTCATATTGACATAGCCCGAAACAACCGCTAGGTCATATCGATCGCATCGTGCCCTAGTATTCATCAGTAAATCACTGTAGTAATCCATACGTTTTAAATTGACAATTGAATAAAGCGCGCACTTGTGATAGTCGACAGGGGCCCATCGTGGGCAAGCAAGCTTGACCATATTGCCACGGTAAGCCATTTCGACCGCGTGCTTCGTTTTGATTTGCAACTTTCGAAAATGCACCAAATGCCATAAACTGGTATCAACCTTTGTCACTTTTGAGTGTTTGGTAGCAAATTGGGTATCAAATTGAGCTAACAAGATTCTGCATACGACCGTATCAATCAAATTATCATAACAAGATCAGGTTTTGGTGTAGGACGGGTTGTATGACTGCGGACTTTCTTTATTTGAGCAGTTTAGTATCTGCTTCCGACGGATAATGCATTTGTATTACTATAAAACGCGCGAAATGTTGCTGTTGACCGAGTTGTTGTTGTTATTGTGATTGTTGTTGTTTTTTGGTGTTTTGATGATGATGATGATGATGAAGGTGATGATGATGATGATGATAATGTTGATGATGATGATGATGACGATTCCTTCAAAGGTGACTACGTAGATATGTATGACGAGACGACGACGAAACTGACGGCCATTATCCCGGTTTGATATATAATTATACGTATTAAATTTGAAGTAAATTTGAAGAACTTGAAAAAACCTTTTACCTGACAAACTCAGACGAACTGTGTGGAATTTCTATTTCAACAGTAGAAGTTGATACTTGATCGCTCCTGATTTCTTGTAAACTACTAGGAGTCGAGATGTCTAAATTAAGTGAGCAAAATGAGTCATGATGTGTAGACAACACAAATGGAGATTGAGTTTATTAAAAGGAAAGCAAAATAAAAGAATGCATTGGGTCATGTAAAATGGAAGCACAAAATCACAGTCTTCAGTCATGCCTATGAAAGTTTTAAACCCACAGGATTTGATCAATGCATGTTTTGTATGTTTACCTTGTTCAGTAACGGGATCTGTAGATTGTGTTATTATAGCAGGATCACTTCTACCAACATCTGAAATAGCTGCCACCTGTATTTCATATTTCGTCGATGGTTGGAGATTGTTAACGTTGAATGTTCTTTGCAAAGAATCGACCTCGTCGTGAAACTCAAAATCAGCAGACGGAGAAAACATTGGATTGTATGGTTTGTCTATTATTTTTCCTTGCACCTAATAAGAATTATTTAATTTAAACATTTTATTCAAAACTCTGCTGTAAGTTACCACGGATACATTATCAATTTGGACAGTTAATATGGTTAATAATAAGACGTTATGTTATTTCAATTACGCGTATTGTTTATTCTCGAAAGAACAGTGACAGTGAACAGAAATATGGAATGATTATATAAATGTAGTTTGTTCCCCTTTTCGTCACCGCGGCCGATGTGTTATGAGGAAATGAAGCAGTAAATTACCATATTATGTAATGATCATGTTACTAGAAAACCTCAGGTTTTTAGTTTCAAACATCAGTTTAAAATACTTGATTTGGCTTACAAATTCTGTAACATGTTCTAATCTACCTCGTATCTTCGTAGGCCTTTATGTGCTCCTGAAGAAGAGCATAATTATTCACACTTGAAAGCCCGGGGCCCACTTATATGCTTTTATGTGTTGTCATTATCAAGCAGGCCCTCAAATTTTACACCCTAAACACTGATCTGGAGCAGGTGAAAATACCAAACCTAATCACTGAGCAGCTTGTGAAATGGGGACCCTTTTCACTGACCAGTTGTATTTGGGCATCCTTTTCACTGACCAGTTGCATTTAGACACCCTTTTTACTGACCTACCATGTTATTTTCCCTAGATTTTCTTTTTTAATCTTTACTTTCTTGTTTATTTTGCATTTTTTAAAATTACAAATGGTAAAAATGCTGCAAAAAAAGCCTTCATGTCCTGTAAAATTCATACGCTAAACGCTGACTTGCTGTCGCTAAAAGAATACCCTTTTCCCCAAAATAGCATGAAATAGCTACCCTATTCCCCGCGATTATGCGTGAAAAAAGTACCCTTTACCGTGGATTTCTGCTAGGTAATGACAACACATATGTATTGAGTGTCCCCGGCATCGAAAGCTACGTGTTTGATCTTGGATACTGTTGATACTTACTGAGTATTTGCTGATGCCATTAGAAAACTCCGGATCTGTCCACGATATGTATATCGACGTCTTTGATACATGTACGACTCGTACCATTGGTGCTGTCAGAAAATAGTCTTAAAATATGCAACGCATACGAGATAAATGTTTTTTCAAAGAGAGAGAGAGAGAAAAGTTGTTTGCTTGCCTTCGTCCGACCGACCGTCTCGGCCGTCCCGACCGTAGAACCTTTTTTTTTTTTTAAGTTTTTTTTTGTTGCAATTTTCCCAAATTTTCCCAAAAATGGCATGTATGTATTTTTCGTCTGAAAACAGATGATTTAAAAGAAACGTTGTAATACAACTTGCTATCCACCTGCACATTTCGGACGGCGCATCTAGGGATGAGTTTATTTACAGGCAAAATATAACCGTGCATATCGTGCAAGAATGGATACAATATAGCAGATTTTAAAATATGGTAAAAGTAGATAGAATTTGATGTTACAGCTATACTACGGAAATTCAATGTTTGGTACCTGGAATAAAGACCATCTAAACAGGGAAAGAAAAAAAAAATCCCGACCGACCGACCCAATTTTTAAAATCCATTCGAGGACAAGCAAACAATTTTTTTGGCCTTATATCGGAGAAGATATAGAATACGTCAAAGTGCATACCTGTTCCAAGAAAGGAATATATTCTTCAGTGGACTTCACAGGACAAGTAAATTAGGATATAAATCAAGATCATTAAAAATAGAACTTTACAATCAACAACAAGAAGAAGGCTGCTGGATAAGTAACTTTGCTAAACTTGCTAAAAAGTGTATAATTATGTATGATTGATTGTACGTGTTTATGTTGACTCACGGAAGTATTGTTAAACCATACTTTTCTTTTGATTAAAAGACTTAGATATTGTTAACTTATTCAAACAGTGTGTTTTGTTGTGCATTCTGAATGTGCTTTTGACCTTGAGTCACTAGCGACTCGTAACATCATCGACAACGTTTGTGTATAATGTCATTTTCATTATACCTTTTCCATTTGTATGGACGCACCGCAGCGCCGGGTGTGGGCATTTATCTCTGATTTAAAAGCTTATAATTATGTTCAAATAAATAAAAATTGTAACAACTGCAAATTACCTCCATTTAGTTTAGTAGTGGGTGTCGGTGGTTCTGTCCATGGCGATATCCCTGGTGGAAGGGTTGTAAACCTCATTGAAGCTGATGCTATGTTTGAAACCAAGCTGTGATGACTGGATTCATCTATTGCAACGATAGCGAAGAAATAGCTATGGGGACCTGCAGGGTAAGCGATATAAACCAAAATCATAATTTAAACACTGTCATATTCCTTTTTTGTCTCATAATTTGCCTCTCAAATTATTATTTGGCAAATTATGACACTCGGACACAAATATCCATCCCTTACATTGCTGGGTTATCTGAAAGGCTCAAGAACTCTTTCAAGCCTTTCGGCATCACTACGAGCTTCAAACCCACCAAAACTATGGACAAAGCTTGTACATCAAGTATAAACCACAAGAGATAAACAGTGTAGCCTAAAGTGAATGGTATCATCTCTGCTGCCTCGACCAGCTCAAACTGTGGTGATTCCTACATAGGTTACACTGAACAATCCCTACGAGCGCGTTTAAAACAACACATATGTCCTAGTTCCAACGGAGCTCAAAACTTCGATGTGTGCAAACACTGCAACAAGAACACTGTTGTTCTTTTTATGGCAAAGTTCCAGGATTAGATTTAATTTACAAAAATGATGTTTTGCACTACTGGATGAATAATCTACACCAAGATACTGTGACATTCTATTTGCACTTCTACTTCTACTTGATTTCAATGCCAGAATCCATCAGTTAGAAGGTTGAGGGCAAGGTCGCTCCTCTGGAACTTAGAGGAAGTGATTGTATAGATATCAGAACCGGGGATGGTTCCCTTTCTCTTTTCGAACAGCTCTGACACTTAACACAGCGATGTCTTAGTATGTTGCTATATTCACGCAGACTTTCGGATGCTGACTTTCTCTATACCTACTGTTTTTGCTACCCATCAGTATACCAATTTTTCACAAAACCCAAAACCAAAAACTACCCAAATTTGGACTAATTGGGTGCTTTTAAGGACACTTTTGCCCAAATAGTATATTGAAAGTTAAAGTCTCTGGTAACAACGTTTGCACAGTATATTTTGTGGGATATACATAAGAGCACATCCGACATATCGAATTGTATTCTGAATACGAGGAATATCCTTCCGATATCAAATAATTTAAATTTTTTTGAAATACGCGATATAATACAAATTTTATGTCAAATTGAAAATGTGTGATTGATATACACTCGCTTTCATTGCAGAAAATAGTTCAGCTCATTTACGCGTTTTTTCTTTTACTCGCATTGCTGGTTACTATTTTCCTCTCAGGACAATATCTCAATCGAAGACGTGTCACTGCACTGCATGAAAGTTATAATTAAAACATATAAAAATACCTTACCGATATCAAGACCAGGCACTGTGAAGCTTTCTTTTGATCTTGCCAATTTACTGACTGCTATAGTTGTTACCAAATCAGCGCTTACAAAATTGTCATAGAGAATATTGATATCTCCCTTTGAACTCCGAATTTCATAGGTCGAAACTGAGGAAGAAATGCATATAAATTTTTGATTCATTATTATCGCATCATAATCGTGATAATCCAAGATATGTTTTTCATTACTAGTGGCATAACCAGAATTTTGCAACCAAGTTGGTTTTAAAAAACTTTTTAAAATCTAAAGAAAGTGTGATGGAAAGACCAAAATACAATTTAATGAGGATGTTAAAAATGCTGTGGGAAGAGATAGGCACCAACAGGAGCAAAAAGAAGAATTAGACTGGTCACATATGGAGGACTGTCGAACAGAAGGAAGTTGAATTCTGGTTGAAAAGTGAATCCCCTCCCCTTCTCTTTTCATTTGCAATCCAGATTTTCTCTTTCGTTTTTTGTCAGAGGAGCACTTTTTTCTTTCTGTCCCTGACCAGGCTGCCCCCATGGCTACGCTACTGACTGGTGACACTTGACACTAAAACAATACTAATAAAACAAGTACATCACCTATTCCAGTCATTAAGTTATTCCCAGGTGTAGTGTATGAAAGGATTACATCAGGTTTCGTTAGGTCAGGAACCTTCGCTTCCAAGTCAAGAATCCGTGCCGGTGGAAAAACGTCAATATTTCCTAAATTATACATGTACGAGGTTTAGTTTTACTAAAGAAAGTACCAGCTGTCTGCTTTTTTCACAAACTTCATAATGCAATTTTAGCAACGAAAGGTCATGAAGGTAGAAAACGAAGACGTACGAATGAGACAAAGACGGAAATGGTGAGAAGAAGATGACGATGTAAGGGAGGAAACATTAGAAGCAAGGAGAATATGAGTAGAAGTGATGAACTAATACCTGCACAAAATACGCCCTCGCAAGTGAAGCTTCCACCATTAACGATCCTTTGAAATTCTCCTGCTGGTGTTTCTGACCAGTCTTGTTCATTATCGGGATGGATGATAGAACCTTGACCAAGGACCGTTGCTGGCGATAGAATGGCTGTATTTCTAGCATTTTCAACCATAACCTGTAGACGGGCAATAAACAAGTTTCGTTCATTTGAGAATAAATTAAGTTTTTATGACCATGACGGTATCTTAGTTTTGGCTAATAAAACAGTTTACAGTTATTAAAATAATTTTACAACTGACTATAAGAATGAGATTTTGTTTTTACAATCATCTAGGCCCCTATATCATGTGATAGGCAGGTCCCAATATGTTAATATCCTGGTGGATACCGGTCCACTATCTGCCTATTGTCTGTTACAGGGTAGAGGATAGAGACAAAAATTCCTGTCGTTTATTCTCCAATTACAGCGTGGGTGGAGTTAAACTTAGGCCTACTTTGGACTGCTCTTACCTGAAGGTGGTCTCTGCAACACGACATATTTTTAAGCAAATTTCAGGAATAAGAAAATATACTTAAGGGATCCAAAATGAGCGTTTATTGCGTTTCGACAGTATTTTTGTGGGACATAGAGCACATCAGACCTATCGAATTTCATTGTGAATACGAAGAATGTCCTTCTGATATCAAATAATTTTAATTTTTTTTAAATCACAATATAATACAAATTTTATGACAAATTATTAAAATTTGATATTTAATTTTTGATATATAACAGTCCTCGAAGTAAATTATATAAATCTAATGATATATTCTTAAAGTGTATGTAGCAGGGAGGAAAAGCCGACGGTCAATTGAAAATGTTGACCTTTCATATTGAAGATATGGATTTTTTCCCAAAAAGACCTAATTTTTTTGGTGTTTTGGGAAAAAATCCATATCTTCAATACGAAAGGTCAAAATTTCAATTGATCGTCGGCTTTTCATCCCACCTACATACACTTTAAGTATAAATCATCAGATTTATAAAGTTTACTTCAAGTACTGTTAAATATCAAAAATATCAATTTTAATGATTTGCCATAAAATGTGTATCAAATTGCGAATTTCAAAAATCAAAATTATTTGATATCAGAATGACATTCTTCGTATTCAGAATGCAATTCGATATGTCTGATGTGCTCTAATGTCCCACAATAAATACTGTCCAAACGTTCATACCCCAGCCCTTAAGCATACATAAATGTATCTGCACAGACACGCTGTAATTCAAGGAAACCCACATTTCAACATACACTCAATCCATAACGTCCCTCTCCTTTAAATTCCGTCCAGAATGCCGAATAAATGCCATCATTCTTCTGAATATCTGCACCTACGCCATCATCATAAACGGAGAAGGGCTGAATATCTCCTTCTGGGTCGCTGACAGAGGCCGTAACTTCAGCATTCAACACTGGTACATATCCTACAGTTAAAATAACTATTATGAATCATTTCTAGTGAAACATGATTTATTACATCATTTTTCCATGAAATATATTTAAACTATCAGAAATCGTCTGACTTAAATAGTCGGTTAGCTTGTCCCTAGTGGCGTAGCGTGATTCATTTGATGGGGAGGGGGAGGTTCGGTGGGGGCACCGACTATGATTAAGGGGCCTGATTAGGTGCACAAGCCGTTTGTTGGCAATAATCCTATGGGATTTTCTAAATTGTGGTATCATTGGGGGGTGCATGGCCTCCGTGTCATATTATATTTTGGAACATTCGAATACTGTTTGCAAGTTACAGATTGGTATTCATAAACGAGAAGTCACCGTTCAGTATGGATTTTTGGTGCGTTATTTCTACAAGTTCTAGAGGTTAATTGCTATTATTTGTTTCTGGTGGCGGAAGTGCACTTGTCAAAATATCCAGAAATAGTTGATACAAAAGCCTGAAAAGGCACTTTTCTATACTAGTACTTGCGTACAGGTCTAGAAGAGCACAAATTCTGAAATCAAAGATAAACAATCCTGATTTCAGGAAAAATCCCAGAAAATCATACCCATGGTAAGTAATATATTTCTTCTGTTAAGGGCAGGATTAGCTTTTGAATAAAAATGGTTGGTATTAAGATTTATTATTTTTTTCTTTTAATATCATATAGACATATAAGGGATTACCTTTAGAAACTGTTACAAAGATGGTTTGATTGTTAGTCTCCACCGTGTCACCCATTATGCTAACACTTTCTTTGCTCCATGTAGCTGTAGCACGAATCGGATCCACTTGATTTCCACTGCCATCCTTTCTAGCTCGAGATTGCACAATAATGGTAACATTTTGTGGGCTCGGACTCGTGTTCATTAGATTCAGTTGCCATTGTCCAGCCTGCAAAGGCAATAAAAGTAGTAAGTTCGACACATTGAAGATGTTTACAAAGAAACATACCTGGAAATAAACACGTATTGTACACACACGCATACAGCACCCACATACACCGACCAACCCCATTACCACGAATCACTCTACTACCCACATACACCCCACGCACCTCGTCTGGTCCTGGTCATGCATGTAAGTTGTTACATGTGTACAATAAGAATCTGTACAATGTACATTCTTACCACTTCTGGGATTATCAATGAACAACGCTCTCACCAAAAGGAACACATGTATATCAACATACATAGGCCTATGGATAAATGCATAGCAAACATATCCCCACCCCTACTGACCTACGCGCATATCAATAGCCCTACCCCACCCCACAGAGACGCAAACATAGTACTTACCGTCACTTGTCCAGCTATAGTTATACGTGAAAGGCTAAAATCTGTAACTGTTACATATTCTGGATCTGTTTTGGTAATAGTGGTACCACCTGGTCCTATAAGCGTCCCTTCAATGCTTGCCTCGCCTTGGCTGTAATCGAACAGGAATTGTGTGTCTCCTCCAATACTTGCGTCAATTATAACGTTAGAAGTATCAGACTGTGCCGGTGCTAGCTGAATAGATTTGGTGAATACTGTGATCAAAGCATCCCGTGGATCTAAGGTGCGACATATATATCGTCAGAATTATCATGAAATTATTTTTCTGTTAGGGATGTTAACACAAAAAGATAAGAGACGTAACGTAACAAGGACACGGGAAAATGACTGTGAAATTTGAACATAGGCTATTCATTACATTACTGGATGCCCAATAAAGTTCCAAAAACTGCTTAAGTACTAGGTACCCTATGGAGAAACCAATTCTTTTGTTGTGCATTCACCCATATAATGATAGCAATCAGATTTTGGGATGGATGTATACACAGTGATTTGATTATAACAGAAACACATAATCATTATTTGCCTTTATTATGAATGAGTAAGGGTCGGTTCATAGTGAATATTCGAAGGCGAATATTCGGCTTCGAATACTTTTTGTGACGTCAAAATATATACGGCAACGAATAAAATATGAGTTGGATCGGATTAAATATCGCTCAACTGATAGCGAGATACTATTGATTTATATGAAAGGCTCGAGGTCACCTGAATATCGTTCGACGAACGATGATTTCAAAATCCCCAATGATTTTGACATGCTCTCAAGACTGCAAACCCGATTCTGCCATTTTTAATTCGCGGACCTATTTTCTCAATAATTATAAAATGCGACTTTTTTTTGTAAAAATGCGACGAATTTATGTATAGGCTTTCCACTTTTATTTTAATAAGCTATTTAATTCGCCACTCTTTCTGATTAATAAGTCTAAAGACCAGCCCAAAATACCTCAAATAGTTTCTGTATTTTACCGGAACAAATGGCGCATTGATTTAGTGGTGTGCCCCTTATTAGTGCGGTAAAAGCGTACCCATTTTTATATGATATGAAAGTAAGGGACTATTAAGACGTCCAGGAAAAGGAAAATGCCTGGCATGAGGCAATAGCATTCCAATGCTGTAGTGATTGTACATGTATAAAGTAAATTATGATATTTAGGCTTACAAAACATAACCTAAATGTACAAGTGAATGTTTCCATATTAACGTAGCTCTATTTAAATCGACTGATGCAGGAAAAAAGTCTAACTCCAAATTCAGATTTATGCCTCCACCCCGGTTCAGAGGATGATTTAAGCACTTCCCACCACGCCACAAGTGTTGATTTGCGGTTAGCACAGCTGTGTGAGTGAACATGACACCACTGCTCGCACATTGCATTGACGGGCATGGTTAAATTTGAATTTGGACTGATATATTTACAATAATGCTAGCCGATTTCACATTTATTGTTACCTACAGAAGGTGAATTATCCTTTATGCATACATCACCTTTGTTCTGAAATCGACCAAGTAATAATGACACACGCACAATATTCTTAAACAACATCTTTTGCACAGAATTCAATGGGATTTGAAAAGTAAAGTGGCAGTTGAAACTCTATAGTGATAACACGTTTGCAGTGCATGATGGGACTTCCTTAAATCATCCTCTGACCCCGGTTTTACATAAATAATGTTTGGCCCCAGATCTAGGTCCCCATATGCATCTGCCCCTGGCAGAGGATGTGTGAGGTCTGGGGTGGTAAATCATTGGTTATTGATATAAAAATGCCTTTGCCACGGAGGTTCACCATTTTTGTCATCTTTTCCGCACTAGCGGAATTCTTGACGTTTTTGGGGGGCACCTATAAACGATGTTATTTTGGGCGGAATAAAGATGTAATGCGTTCAGTCAAATTCATAATTATAATTAATAATTAAGAGGGCAAAATAAGTAACATGTAGGAATGGATATATAGCGCTTTGCAATGAATATCTCCATAAACTATGCAGAACAACCAAAACCACGAGCGTTGGTACCCTATCATTGTGTGTTCTTTAAAAAAAAAATTTCTTGTTTATTTCTATAATTTGTGAATCAGGCATTAAAACACACTTAGGCCCTAGCAATGTAGGCCTACACAAGTTCGGAACGAGACTTTTTATCTTTTGACGCGTATTTCGGTCGAATGCCAAAATTGATTGCTCAATGAATCATGAAATGAGAGCAATACTACTTTGATGATACCGATCTCAAGTGGATATCAGCCAATGAAAAAAGTATTTACCGGAAATATATTTGTGGGAGTTGAATTTTGTTGAACTCGATAGATATATATTTGGTGGGTCACCGTTGGTGGTCTCATATATAACACTTGTGAGGGCTGTCATATTTGTCGTCGCTTCAATCATATCTTATGATATTTATTTATTTATTTATTTATTTATTTATTTATTTATTTATTTATTTATTTATTTATTTAATTAATTGTGTATTTATTGACTTATTTATTTATTTTTTATTTATTTATTTATCTATTGCCTCATTCATTTCTTGATTTGCATTGCAGATGAAACCTGCAAGAAGGTATGGGTCAACCTCCGCGCCGGTTACAGGCAGGTCGTAAATGCCCCGAAAAGCAAATCTTTTTGACTCTCAGGGCGTAACCAGACCTGACCTTCCGGGGGCAAGATTGAAAAATTTCCCAATTTCTGATCAAAAGTTTTAGTATTTATGTTCGAGAGAAAGCTCGCTTGCCGCGAAGCGTTAAACGAAAGTAGTAGGCCTATAGATCTTCTTCTCTCTTTCTTTCCCTTTTCTCTTCTCCCTTGAGTCCCTTCCCTTTCTCTTCTCCCTTCCCCTTCCCCTTTTCTTCCCTCTTTTTCTTTTCTTCTTTCCCCTTTCTCTTCCCTCTTTCTTTCCCTTTTTCTCTTCTCCTTCCCTTTTTCTCTTCTTTCCCTTTCTCTTTCTCCCTTTCCCCTTCCCAATTTTTGACTCTTCTTCCAGGGTTTTTGTGTCCGGGGCAGCTTGCACCCCCGGCCCCCACTGGTTAGGCTACGCCACTGCTCCTATTTAGACCCATTTATACAGAAATTAAATCATGACAATAGTTAAATGGAGTTTACCTATTATGATTTTATTAACTTCGTTAAAGAAATTCTCTAAATTTTGCTTACCTTGGTCAACGGGCAATACTTGTTAACAGTCGGGCAACGCTGTGAATTGTAGAAATATATCTTTCTCCGGTTCATAGTTTTATATTCGAAGCCGCATATATTTTGACGCCCAAAACGTATTCGAAGCCGAATATTCGCCTTCGAATATTCACTTTGAACCAGCCTTAACCAAATCTTGACATAACTGTAAGGTGAATATCCACCACAATATAATAGCTCCTGGCATTTATGTATCTTCTTAACAATGTAAAGACTCCTTACCAATGGTCACTGACCTCAGTCAATGGACTAAATCTACAAAACTTATTCATAGCAAATCATGGCTAAATCTTTGAGCTGTGTGAAGGATCAAGAATATTATGTAAGTCATTGTTGTGCCAACTATCGAGAGACACCGAGTAATGAAAAGTTTGTAAAAACAGAAACAAAAACAAAGCGTTCGACGCCTTTGGGGCGATGCCCTTCAAACAGATTCAGTGGTCCCTAGCTCGAGATACTCTAGCTAAAATACAGGTTTACATTTACTATCTTACATTATCTTGCTGTATTTCAGCTAGAGCTCCAAACGACAAGCTTCCGGGTTTTTTTGGGAACAAGCCTGTGACTGTTACGTAAGATGAAGAAGAAACCCACCTCGGAGCCCGCCCTACTCATTATTTCATTGTACTTATTGCAATTTGCCTCCACACATTACGTAATCAACACAAAGCTTTTGTGAGGATTAGTGAGTGGATAAGAAATTGACAGTGGAGGATACGAAGGACACGCCGATTGTTAGTTGTCAATCAAGAATTGCCGCAACGTATTAATATTTTACTGCATGGCATTCCGCAAACACCAAGACAAATTATGCCGTATTTTTCCAAAGATCATCTCATATGAAGTAAGCTGAATGCGATCTGTACTTTTGTAACATTCCGATCGCTTTTGATCACCTATTATCGGCGAATTTGCTTGAAAACACGTGAGTTCATGTTGTGTAAACATAATTAGCATAGACACAAATGAAATTACGATGCAATGCAATGCAATTTGAATGCGCAGCAGATCTATAGAAATAACGTTGCCCGGTTTTATGCAGAATTAGACCCTGTCTGGTGGTCCCTCTCATTAGACGGTTCAAGCTGCGCGTCTGTGAATTTACCGTTGCAAAGTATAACACTCCAGGAGGGTGAAAGTGCATAGGAACAATGCCGGAAACTACGTCACGCTATTGTTCGACTTAAACTACATCATTTTTAACCCCTTCCGTTTCCGTTAATACAGCTTTAGTCTCCTCCACCTTCGCAACACGGTACGTACATCAGTGACTGGAATCACAATGACAGCGGAGGAGAATACTAGCTGGTCAGACAATTTAATTCTATCAAGCATATAATACCTGAATAATCACCGTCATTTGATCGATTTACTACAGAATATATTGTATACACAAAATATAATTTTAAAATTGTAAACCTGTTAACTTATATACTTGTGTACTAAAGTATAAGGACACGTGAATAAAATCATGTAGAAGACAAAATGGCCGCTAATCCGCCTATTGTCTAGACTTAAACTACATCTTCCGGTTTGTTACGTAATACTAGGATGCCATGCCCTGAACACTCCCATTACGAAAAATCTGTAAACCTTCACCGCGTAATAATTAAGTTGTACCGTAAAACCTTGAAAAAAAAAAGCGCGAAAAAAAAAAAATTGGGTCAACCTTTTCGGGCTGTTAAGGAAGGGGCGGCAAAATTGTTTCTTCTTCAGCCCCCCGGGGTTGGAGCGGCCACGGTACGCCACTGACAAGCATATAGAGTGATGTTGATGAAAAATAAATAAATCCATGCGCCATCCATCGACAAAATGATAACATTATGGAGTTTGTGCCAATAAATTACCGATACCAAAAATACTGTTATACTTATACGGCTGTTATCGTATTAATATAGCTTTCATCAAAAACACTCTATGTGCTTGTAAACGAGGTTTTACGGTATTTTATTGTAGTTTTATAATTTTGGCTCTTAACATTTACAGTATCAAAATTACATTCTGTTCAACGGGTGAACTGAACATCAGTTGTTAAAAAATAATTAACAAATTGCACAATAATACAAAAGAACCACCAAATATTGAACGGGCTCACAGAGATGGACCAAGTAGAGATGGTCGTGCACCGCACATTTTAGTTAAGATGTTATCTTTTCAAGATAAAGTATACATAATGGCCAATGCAAGAGAGAATCTAAAGGAGGAAACTTTTTATGTACTGGATGATCTCACATTGGCAGACTTGAAGGAGAAGAAGAAATGGAAGGAACAAGTCCAGACTATGTATAAGAATGGAATAAAGCTGAAGTTTACTGGTGGTAAATGGAGAAGTAAAGACGGAGCTTTGATTAAATTCCAGGACTAGATGGTCAACTTTCAAAATGGCGTCGTATAATACGTGGATTTTATGCCGTGGAAAATATTTGAACTACCTGTCGAGTGGAATTCTTTATTCATGGACATGATGGTTTTACACTTTATGCCCTGGATTGATATGGATTTAATTTCTACCGGAAATGTGTTTTTGAGCGGACTTTTGCGTACCAAAAATCGGCATGGTAAGAAAATCTCGTCTTTTTTTTTGACGTTATGAATCTCAACCGCGAGCCGCGATTGACTCGATCATTATTTACAACTTTTTGGCAAGTCATATTAAACGTATTTAATCTCATTTAATGGCAGTTTAATGTCGGCAAGAAATATTCTTTGTTTTTGAAGATGTCTATCGACGTATCGTGGTCCGAAGATCATCAAGATAGTCATTGTAGCTTTCCGGGAAACTTTTTTGAACTATAGACGAGTCAACTAGAGTGGTCTACAAAAAAATTGAACTCTTGTGTGTTTTATTATCGTTGGAAATGGCTTTTGACTAACACACGCGTCGCGTCACGTCACGTCGCGTCACGTCGCGTCACGTCACGTCACGTTGATATCTTCTTAAAAGTTACAAACAAGTCATACGGTTGAGATCCAATTTGACCTTGACCTCTATCAAGCTGGGGGGCATTGGGTGAATGCACCCGAGGTGGGCCACATAACACCCGCCCAACGAACTGGGTACCGTTGGGTCCCTCAATTCTCTGTTTTCAACTCCTATTTTCCTATTTTATTTTTATTTGATAAAAACTTTCCCGGAAACTTTTTTCCCTTCGCCACTTAGTTTGTATTTCTTTTGCCAATTGAGAATGCTTGACAACCACCTGTATTTACTAGCTTTTTGACAACCCGATCCAATCACCCAAAACAAGCCAAAACTCAACATGACCCTTGTTTGCACCCCAATCAATGTTTCGCTTAGCACATACCATGAACATGCACTAGGAACTTCCATTGAAAAGACCCGATATGAATGCATGGGATACGCGTGGCTATTTTTAAACTGTGGAAAATACCCCGGGCCGTATTCTCGCAAAGGGGCTAACACCGTCCCAGGACACACCCGGCCCCGCAGAAAAACCCGCAGACGCCACGAAAAAATGAACAACACAACCGCGCAATAACATGACCCAGCCCACCCCACTTGACATGGCCAAAGAGCCTCCCAGGCCTAAGGTTGACCCGTCTTCAAGAATACGACCTCAGAGTTTTCAATGGAAAATTCCATACAGCTGTGTTTGTTTTACTTGGTCACGTTGTTGCACACGTGTTTTCCATGGCCTGCTCTATTGCATATGATACACACATGCTGATATCGACAGCGAACGAACTTGCACCCGCTGGGCCTGTTGAAATCAAAACAAATCTCTTTGCCGGGGGGTCCACTCTTGCAGTAGATGGGGCACTTGGGGTTCTTTTTAGACGGTATTGGGAGCCTCCGTGAGGGTAATTTGTGGAGTTTCCTGGGCCTGATTGAGTGGGATTTTGAACCCAGAGAACCCATTAAATGGGGTCGGATTTGACATGAACATTACTGCAAGAGTGGACCCCCGGCAAAGATTTGTTTTGATTTCAACAGGCCCAGCGGGTGCAAGTTCGTTCGCTCATGAAGATATCAACGTGACGTGACGTGACGCGACGTGACGCGACGTGACGTGACGTGACGTGACGCGACGCGTGTGTTAGTCAAAAGCCTTGGAAATAACTCTCCTTCAATGCTTATTGTCATTTAGAAGTGTGTTTTTCGCTTGTCATAATATCATGTTGTACTATTAATTATTTTGCTGTTTTCTTTGATACTATATATTGTTTTGATTACTGGTATACTAACGAGATTCGTCTTGCTCCTGGTGGGCTCTAGACGCATGTACCGCCCGCCTTTTGCGGAGTAGTGCATGTTGCGGGAGCTCGCTCGGGTCAGGACGATTGTCGTTCGCCACTTGCACGGTTCCGCCATTATGCACTATGTGCGGGGAGAGCCTCGAACTGGCAGCATACATGAATGGGAATTGAACCAGTCATATAACATTCTGTGTAAGGTTACGTAATTCTTCCTTTCATGTATGCTGCCAGTTCGAGGCTCTCCCGCATATAGTGCATAATGGCGGAACCGTGCAAGTGGCGAAACGTACTGTGATGTTTACTCAAAAAATGTTTCATGTCATTCGTTGGTTTTCAATGCAATGGTTGTCACTTTTTATTAATGTTAGAGGTTGAGAGCTCCAAAACCCCACGTTTGTCCTTTTTTATTTTATACACGTAGCTAATTAGCACAAGTGCCTTTGCTGGTCTGTGTCTTTGTAGCTTTTGTTTACTGTATTTGAGTGATGAAATTATATTATTTTATATTAATATTTTATGTTATGTGCCAAACTTTTTTTTTGAATGCATTTCAAGATACCATCTTAAGATTATGTACCCTGAGAAATATTGTACTTTGCTTGAATCTGAATGCCTGTGTAATGTTGGATAGTAATTTTGCCTTTCAAAATCTTGGGCTTCGCTTTTCCAATTCAGAATTGTCCACGTGTATATCTCCATCATTTGCATACTTATTGGGAAACAGGTGCATGCATCAATTGTAGCCCGTGTCAACCACATCATAATTGCTTTGGGTATAAGATTGACGCGTGTAAAAAGGTCTTTGTGGTCACTACTTCAGGTATTTTCACTTTGCATATGAATGACAATATCCTTGGTAGCCCAACCCACATGTGGGTTAATAATAAGTCGTGCGTGTTTTGTAGGTGTGTGGTTGACACGAACAATTGGGTCATTCACCTAAGTGTACATCATTTTATTATGAGATATTCATGGTTTAGGCTAACACAAACAGGTGTTACTAACTTTCTTACGGGTGCTAAAAATAATTCTGGTGGTAGAATCTCAATGGGTATTTCCTATCCGAATACAAATGTGGCTTTTTTTAATTGTCATTCATCTTGTATTTATCATGAACTCAAAATGCATATGTTTTTATTTTGTAATTTTGTTACGTGTATGTGTCATGAAGAAACGTTAAATACCCGCTTTTTAGGGGAATGCCAGACTTTAAGAACCTGTTTGGCTACAGTTGATTTTACTTTTGGCTTTAAAGTCAATCAGATGTACTATAAAAATGATCTTGTGTTATACTATGTTAAATACTTCGCCACAAAAGCTAATAATATTATTATGAAATGTTACAACTGGTTAATTAGCAATGATCCGCAAGATCATGCTATTTCTATCAAATATTTGCATGTTTATAGAGAAGAGTTGATAGCGCACCCTCGGTGCCTAGGGGTTGTGTATTGTGTTCCAAGTACCTACATTTGCATAATCCTTGTAGAGTTGATGTCATCATTGTCATATAAAATACACCGGTTTGTTTATGTATCTTCAGATAATGCATACTTCGTGAATTTTAGTCTTGGCTTCAGAGAACATGTATGTCTTAATTATTTGCATTTGAATGGATAAGTCGGGCGTTAGCATTTATTCAATGAACGCACGCGGCTTGGGGGATCAAAATAAGCGCAACCAGGTGTTTGCCTGGCTCAGAAACAGGGATGCTGATATTTTTCTTATTCAGGAAACTCATTCAACATCAGACATTGAACAAAAATGGATTGATGATTGGGGTAACAATAATGTTTATTTTTCGCATGGGACATCCAACAGTAGAGGTGTTTGCATTTTATTTAAAAATTCGTGCAATTTCCAAATTGATAAAAATTTTAATGACGATGAGGGCCGTGTCATTATTTTGGATCTTATTTTAAATGATAATAAAGTTACTCTTATTAATGTCTATGGGCCAAATAAGGATGACCCAAGTTTTTTTGAGAATATTCATAGAAAATTGTCTGATTTTGACTGTGAATCAATTATCTGGGGAGGAGATTTCAATTGTATCCTGGATGTTGTGTGGGACAAAAGAGGTGGTCGTGCTCATACCCATTTCAATTCTCAAAACAGAATTCAGGATGTTATGAAAGATTACGATCTAATTGATATCTGGAGAAAGAGGAATCCTAATGTTTTCAGATATACTTGGCACTCCAACTCAAAGCCTCCTGTTCAATGTCGTTTGGACTTTTTTCTTGTTTCCTTCAATTTATTTTCTCAGTTTGAAGACTGTCAAATTAACCCTGGGTTTAAAACAGATCACTCCTCCATCAGCCTTAATGTTGTAACAACAAGCGAGGCTAGAGGGCGCGGATTTTGGAAATTTAACACATCCTTGTTGCATGATAATGAATTTGTTAATGTTGTGAAACAATGTATTAATGATATTGTTAATGATGATAGTAATAAGGAGTTGAATCCTAATATTTTATGGGATTTTGTGAAATGTCAAATAAGATCGAAGACAATAGAATATTCAGCCAAAATTTCCAGGAAACGCAAGATTCAGGAGGGCAATTTAGTTACAAATCTAAATAATCTTGAAAAAAAATATAGTGATGAGCCTTCTGATGGTATTTTGAATGAGATTAAAGAATGTAAATCCCAACTTGATTCTTTTTATAAGATCAAAACAGAAGGCTGTATTGTTAGGTCCAGAGCCAATTGGGTTGAGCATGGTGAACGAAACTCCAAATATTTTTATCAATTTGGAAAAAAGAAATCAAAAGCAGAAGGTCATCACTAAATTGGAATCAGATAACGGCCAAATCCACACTAAAGGTGCCGATATTCTTAATGAGGAAAAACAGTTTTATCAAAATTTGTATACCTCTTGTAATGCTCCGAATTTTGAACTCAATGATATTTTGGCAACGGATACTAATTTTCCAAAATTAGATGAGGATTCCCAAAAAGTGTGTGAGGACTGGTCACTGTAAATGAATGTAAGGAAGCTTTAGTGTTAATGCCTAATAATAAGACTCCTGGCACAGACGGTTTCCCTACTGAATTTTATAAGTTTTTTTCAACGATATTGTTCACTTTCTTATCAACAGTTATAATTATTCTTTTGACAATGGAAACATTTCAATTGATCAACGTAGGGTAATAATTAACATAAACAAGAAAAAAGATAAAGATCCGATCTACCTGAAAATTGGAGGCCTATTTCATTACTCAATACTGATTATAAAATTATTACAAAATGTATTGCCCTCCGTTTAAAAAAAAAAAAAAAGGTATTGCCTAATATTATTCATAATGACCAGACAGGTTTCCTGAAAGGACGTTACATTGGTGAAAACATCAGGCTTGCCCTTGATGTTATCAATTATGTAAATGAAAATAATCTTGTTGGTATTATGTTTTAATTGATTTTGAAAAGGCATTCGACAAACTTGAATGGTCCTTTGTGTTTAAGGCATTAAAATTGTTTAATTTTGGTGATGATTTGATTAATTGGGTGAAAGTTTTCTATACAGATATTACCTCGTGTGTTATGAACAATGGACATGCTTCTGATTTTTTTAAATTGTTCTGTGGACTTCGTCAAGGTTGTCCACTTAGTCCACTGCTTTATATAATTAGTAGTGAGATTTTGAATTTGGCCATCAGAAATGATAATAGTGTTAAAGGTATCATGGTTGAGAATACTGAAATTATTATTAGTGCTTATGCGGATGATACCACTATTTACTTAAAGGATGTTGGCTCCTTCACAGAGTTGTTCACATTCTTGAGACTTTCCAAATTTACTCTGGCTTGAAAATTAACTTGGATAAATCGGAGTTACTCCCTTTAGGTTTGTTTAAGGATAATCCTCCTGATTTAAACAATGATGATTTACATTTTACTGCCAATCCTGTTCGTCTTTTGGGTGTAGTTTTTAGTTCTGATCTGAGCAATATTTTTGAATTAAATTTCGTTCCAAAACTTAAAAACTCAAGGAAATCTTGCGAATTTGGTCGATGAGAGATTTAAGTCCAATTGGTAAAATTACAATTGTTAAATCCTTGGGTCTTTCTCAATTAATTTTTCTGTTTTCTGTTTTACCTAAACCACCTGATAATTTTTTGAAGGAAGTTGACTCGATAATATTTAAATTTATTTGGTCAGGAAAACCAGATAAGCTCAGCAGAAAGTCCATCATTGGTGACTATGAGAAAGGGGGCCTCAAGATGGTTCACATTCCCTCAGTTATTAATGGGCTTAAAGTGGCTTGGGTTAAACGTCTCTTGGATGTGAACAACAATGGTAAATGGAAATGTTTTTATATGTTTTATATGAAACAGATTGGTGGTAATCTTTTGGGAATGTAACACTAAACCAGAGGAGAAATGTATTAAGCTTATTAAGAATGTGTTTATTGGTGAAATTCTCAACGCTTGGTGTACAATTACTTATGATTCTCCTTCAAGTCATTTTAGACATCAAATATTATGGAATAATTCATCTATTGTTATCGCCCAAAACACTGTCTACAAAAAAGTCTGGCATGAGAAAGGTATTAAATTTATTTCTGATATTTTAAATGAAGACGATAGTTTTCTTCCCCTTGATATCTTGAAGACCAAGTATAATTTACAATGCAACTTTTTGGAATATTTTGCTCTAATCTATGCCATTCCAAATGTATGGATCAGAAGTGTCGAGAGGGGGGAAGACTTGGGAACTGTTCAGAATGATCATGATGATATGCTTGCTCTTATCTGTTCCTCTAAGAAGGTCTGCAAATTGGTTCACAAAATTTGCGTTGACAAGTTGTTTAAGACGCCCAAAGCCGAGGCCAAATGGGCTGTCTTTTTTGATGATATGAATTTAAATTGGAACGATATTTACAGGATTCCCTTGTCTTCCTCCCTATCAACCAAACTTAGGTATTTTCAATTCAAAATTCTGCATAGAATTATAGGTATAAATGAAAATCTATTTAAATATGGTTATGTTGATTCAAATCTTTGTACTTTTTGTAATCAGGAGATAGAAAATATCACACATTTATTTTGGCAATGTGGTACTTCTGCTCAATTTTGGAAGAAGGTTCAAGATAATATCTTAAAAAAAGAGTTGCTCTTACCATGAAGGATGTTCTGATGGGCATATTAGATGTTGATTATTGTCATTATAATTTTGTTGTTCTTCAGGGAAAAAGTTTATTTATAATGCAAGATGTAATAAAATAAGCCGGACATACAAGGTTTTAAAGGTATGCTTAAAAATGTCGCCGAGACTGAAAAACACATTGCAAACAATAAAGGTAAAATGTATGAATGGAATAAAAGATGGAACTCTATAAATATGTAATAACAGTTACTTTCATCAATGTAATATTATTGTAATTATTCTGTATAATTGTGGCTTTTATAACTATGTACATGTATAACTGAGATCATGTTTGATAAATAAATACACAGGGCACCTTGTGTGCTCTGTGGAAAGATAAAAAAAAACCAAATTGTATAAAATTCATAAATGACCTGTTTAAATAACTATTTGTCAGTTCACCCCTTAAACAGCGTTCAGTGTAGTTATGTATTGATGACTCAGGTAAGGGCTTATTGTGTATACATACATGTATATTGAAGTTAGCTATCGAAAAACTGCAATAAATACCTCTATTCCTCTCAGAGAATGCTTTAAATGATTCATCAAGAGTTGACGAGGAACCACTATGATAGAAGGACTGCCCTCCTGTCACTCTGGTGAGTGATTCCAGATTTTCATCGGCCTCTGGTCCAATGGCTATAGTGTCCACTGTTATCTGGTAATCATCTAACTGGTGACAAAATGAAACAACATACTTAAAGCAATAGTTTTCGATATGCATTAAAACTAGATTTTACATTGTTCAATGTTGTTGGTTTTTTTAGATATGTCCGCATTTAATTTTGGGCCAAACAAATGAGTTATCACAGAAAAAAAATCGATATTTTCCAGCATCTATATCGTCCATCTTGTGTATCAATGCGTTGGCGAATAAATTATTAATTATAAAAGATCTTCATTTGAAAATCTATTTTTGATTACTCACAACTGGACAAATTCATTAATTTTTGATAGACATGTAAACGAATATGAATGAAAAGTAATATTGGGCTCCATACTGGACAATAGAGATCTGCGTGTAACGCAATTTCCTGCAATCATGGTTAATTGCTTATTTGTTCGTTCAACAGAACTTAATACACACAATTGATATATGGAAATTAATAATGTCTATATCGTCGGCCGCATCACATACTGACGTATTCGACGTTTTAAACATTTTTGAGAAAATTGGTATGTTAGTTTGTTATGTTCTACTCTATATATTCACCAAAAATCATGCCTCAATGTGGCTTAATTAGTAAGATATTAATTAATTTATTTATGTCGTATTTACAAAACCATGAGATGTCTGCATCACATAACGACGTATTTGCCGATCACCTATACTGCGCAAGCCCAGTATATCGTATCTGCAATTTGAAGAATTTGCCGTTTCACATACTGACGTATTTGCGCGACGTATTTGCGCGACTCTGTCAATGCACGGCAAAATTGCTGTTTTGTCCTTTTCACATACTGACGTATTTGCGCAACTGTTTCACATACTGACGTATTTGCGCGACGTATTTGTCATTTGAACGGCGAAATTGACATTAGTCCTTTTCACATAGTGACGTATTTTATTTAATATTGATTTTTTGCAGAATACGTTATGCTCTGATAGTGATAACTGAATTATATTGAAAATATGGTATATTTGCATTACTGTTAAACTGGTTTTAATCGACAAAAATATTTTAATTAAGATTATGCAGCAAATAAAAATCGCTAGATTTTCAAGTTCGATTTTCTCGAAATGCGTATTTTGCAAATCCGTCAGTATGTGATGCGGCCGACGATATGGTTCGATCGCAAGATTCTACTGAACAGATTATATCTAAGTATGGTACAGTAGTTTGATCTAAGTATGGTACAGTAGTTCGATTCTTTTGTTTTTAGTAAGCACGTAGTGATTCTATAGATAGGTTCCACTGCATACTTGTTTCACACTGGTCACTTCGTTTGAGTACTCTCTTTAATTGCCCGATTGAATATTCAATCAAAAAGATTGATTTTCAATCTTCTGTCGTCCCGAATTAGGGACAAATCGTTTTCGACTGTATATATTCACTCAGGTAATTTGAATTTTCAAACTTTTTTTTCAATTAAAAGGAATGATTCTCAATCTTTTAACGATTAGAGTTAGTGGCAAATCTTCTTTGATTGAATTCTCAGTAGAAAGGATTGATTTTTATTGCTTTTAATCTTTTGCTGAATTAGGGACAAATCGTTTCCAGTTGAAAATATTCACTCTAAAAAGTTTGAAATCTCATTCCAAACACATGCCACACATGCCATTTGCCAGTACATTAGGAGTAACAGATGATTGGATAGTGAAATCAGTCTACAAAAAGAGTTAGAGTCAAACAAACAATTTCAATCTATTTTTCAATCATTTAGATTGATTCCTATCATCAATTGTTAAACGATTGAAATATTTCAATCGGCCTATTTAAGAGAGTACATGGGCGAAATTTATCACCCGTGTCTGAACATGGCCTGAATCAAAGGCATTTATAGAAACCACATTATTATGGACTTTGACATATAATTCGCCGATTCGGGTCACTATCACGCTAATAATGGTATAAAAATCAGGTGGTAAATTGAAATATTATTTTTGAAGTTTATGACCAAAGTATATAAATCTATATTATCTTTGGTAAGGTAATAACTCGAGGATTTGACCAAGAGCTTTAGGTAAACCTGTATTATCCGTCAATTTCTCCGAATTATGTTGAACAAAACTCATTAAATTCTAATAAAAATAAAAATAATGGTGTCAAAATGTGTATTTGTAATATATAAATTACTGTTATACCCCCACTGTCAGTAAAAATTGCCTATTTCCCACCTCTATCAATCGCTAAAATGATAAACAGAGGGCAGTATCATTCTATTAATAATAATTAAATACTGCCCTCTGTTGGCGACTTCGGCGACAAAGCAGGGCATCTGCTGAGATGTTAAAAATAATGTATGACACTCTTCCATGCCAAATTTGCTAAGCGATTTTTCACGACTAAGAGTTACACAAGAGTTACAGTGACGTCAGCACCATCTTACTTACCATACGTATTTAGCAGTAAACCCCGATAGAAATTGATGACGTCATCGTAATTATTTCTTGATTTCATCGGCATCAAGATTCTGGTCAACAAACTCTGAGGCTAGCTTTTTCGGCGATTATAATCAACAGAGGGCGCTATGTAGCCTATTATTAGGGGGTGAAAGATCAGCTTCACGATATTAATCAAAGAAATACGATTTATTGAGTCATTGGCGATGACTGTATTTAAAATCATTGGTGGTTTTTAATCATGATTGTTTCAACGTCATGCATACGTATTGTAACACACATTTGACACCATAATTAATCAGATATTATAATTATTAGTATTTGGTTCTTCAAACTGGAGAAAAATTAACGGACAATACAGGTTTTCCTGTTGCTCATGATTTGACGTTAAGTTCTGTGGGGAGGGGAGTATTAAAAACTTTTTATCAGTTTTGTAGTGGAAGAATAGAGCTTAGTGTTTATATGTGTCAAGCAACGTTAAATTTCGGGCGTGGACGAATGTGTCTCACCCTTTATTTGTAGAGCCCGTGTTTAGAGAATCAACTGGTTGAATACACTCCTCCCGAAGATTGCCTAACTTTATCATAAACTCTATCAAAGTTAAGCAAACTGAGAGGCAGTCTAATTTTAATTTGTAGATTTATGTAGATTTCTTATAACCAATGACCCGGACCAGTGACTGATTATTCGAAATTGATAAACGTACCACGAGAGTTGTAATCAATATCGTATTCGAATGAAAATAATGTGTGCACATCGTACTCACCAGATAAATTATATCTGCAATGTTTGGAGAAGATTCTTCTTCGCCGTCTGCTACCACAAGCATACGACCTCCGAATATGTTTCTGTTAGCTAACTGAGCTCGTCCGTATTGTATACCTGAAGTATAAATTAAGGTATACAGTGGAGTGAGATGGTTTTCGGAGGGGAGGGGGTACAAACTTGTGAAAGTACCGACATAAAGATATGTGATTTCATCAACAAATTTATAAGTTATATTTGATTATTCATATGTTAGTGACACACCACTTTCAATAGCTTTCAGCGGCGTACTGAACGAAATTGCAGATTGACTTTGGTTTGACAAGTGTACCCGAAACGCGCAAAAAGTACATTAATTACGCCTAATGTGGCAAAATTGGTTTATAATTTTGGACTGAAACTCGGTACATACGGATCGGGACAGTCGAATGCCAATGACCTGCATGTGATGTACCGACAGGCTATGAATTTTGAGCCCCCTCCCTGGCTACGCCATGTATTCACAGTACGCATCAAAGCCATTGAAATTAAAGATGTGTTTGTTTGAAAGTAAAAGTTTTTAAACTTTTACTTTAAAAACCTGTGTTTCATTACGTTAGTATATATGTATGATTACAGGAACTAATTTCCTACACATCTATATCTACAACCACATCTTCGTGCATCCCTTTGCATACACTTTACAAACACCCACATATAACGCCCACCCTCACCCATACACCAAAACTGACCATTATAAGCAAAGTTACACACCAACATCATAATAGTATGTTAATATTTAAATATTTAGTGTACTACTTGCCAAATAATGGCCAGTTTTCTTGTCAAGTTAGCATCTTGCATGGGTGAAATGAAACAATAGATGGCCAGAAATTACCTAAAACGCAATGATTATATGACAGGATTCTTGTTCACTGGTTCATAATATATTATCTGAAAAAAACTACCTAACATTGAAATATTTGTAATGTCTAAAGCCCGGTCAAAAGTGAATTATGTTGACATGTTGTGTCGTTCCATAAACTTTCATATTCGGAGAATAAGAAAATTAATCGCCCAGGTTACCATGTTGTTCATGCATTAATCACATCTATACAGGCTGATTCAAAATGAAGTAAACTCATGTCTGTGGCGCTTTTGTACAAAATCGACAAGGAATCCGTTGTAAATGAAAATAACATTGAAAAGAGCAGATTCTGAACGTCTTAACTAAAAGAATTGTTGTATTTACAGCAAACCCGACTTATACTCATTTGATTAAAACAACCCAAGTACAATATATCGTTTTTTTCGGATATCAAGTACATGGAAGTAAGCAATATAAGAATGTAGGTAGCTAAGAATCATGTGACTCTAACTCCGACAGTCTGAAGCTTCAGGGTACGAAAGACCACGAACTGCTAGATCACAGGTAAACATTATTAGAGTTAGGCATGCGTTGCAAATAGACCCAAAGAGCAGCAGCTCAAGACGCAACCCCCGCAACATTTCCCAAGCAAGTTTCAGTCGTACCATCCTGAAGACTATGATTTACATGAGTTATAAGAGTTATCATGGTTAAACGAGAAGGTATCCATACAAACTGCAGCAGCGTCGTGGATTTCGCATTTGAATATAGCGCCACACTGCACGCATGGTAAGTAAAACCGTGTGCAGCTATACAAATGGTTGGTTTTATTCAAATAAGTATAACTCGGGTTTGGGGTAAGCAAATACAACAATTTCTTTTCTAATTTAGATGTTCAGAACCTGTTCTTTTCAATGATGTATTTATTTACAACGGATTCTTTCTAGATTTTGTACAAAAGCGCCACAAACATGAGTTAACTTCATTTTTAATCACCCATAGTTTTCAGCAGAGAACTTCAGAAGTCGCCAATTTGGCGCAGTTTATGGCGTATACAGAAGTGTGGTTCTGATTGGCCAGTTGATATACGTCATCATCACATCGGCACCTCATTCGCTGGTCAAGCTGTGTAGCAACGCGTGACCTAATTCTTTTTACGCGATAATCAGACAGAACAGACGAACACCGCTGAAGTAATTTGCCGAATGGTATAGACCATGTTAAGGCATTGTTCAATGTGCTTTCATCCAAGAACTTAGTCAGATAACAGAGGCCTTAGAATTCCGCTGCACATGGGGGTTTTTGGTGTTGGTATATGAGAGAAGATTACGAATCTTATAATTGAAGACAGAAATAAAAAGACTAGTTTGCGTCTGACGTCATCTGTCAATCAAACTCGAGCACGGTTTGTTTACAAGTGCCGTGATGATGATGAGTTGCTGAACGCGGCGGTAAATCCGGGCGCCCCTTCAAACATACACGGGACCACGGGATCACCACCCACTTCAAACCCACAAATACTATCCGTCAGTCGTTGGTACCTCCCAAGGACAAACAACCAAAGGGAAGGATTAGTGGAGTGGTCTACGGGGTACGCTGTTCTGGAGAGCAAGACTGTCAGGACTCTTATATAGGAGAAACCGCCCAACCTCTTCACAATCGCATGCAACAACATCTTAGGGCCTGCTCGAGTGGAAACGACTCCGCAGTGTTTCTTCATCTGAAAGCCAGCGGACACCATTTTGACACCAAGGATGTCCGGATTTTAGATCGGGAGCAGCGGTGGTTTGAGCGTGGCGTGAAAGAGGCCATATGGGTGAGAGCCGAGCAACCGTCACTCTACCGTGGAGGAGGCGTCCGGGCCAAACTTTCACACGGCTGGGACAGAATCATAAAGGACATTCCTCGCCGATTGTCATCTATACCGGAAGTGTCCGGTACTCAAGGTCATTTGCATCACAACCCAGCTGAAGACTGAAGGTTTCAGTCGCAACGTCGGTTCGTCCGTCAAAAATAGGTATGTCTGGTTGACCAGATTTAAATTTAATCTTAATTTCAACATACCCAGATGAATGAAAGTCTACACAGTTTGCTTCAAACATACAAACCATCTCAAAAGTTAGGTCTTTATAGTAGGAAATTTTCTTCACCACGTCAACAATGCCTAGAAAAGTTGATTTTTGCATTGAAAAAGTACGTACATTTTCGCCATTTTCTGCTATTCCTTTTCTCCGATCGGCAGCAGATAAATCGAACTTCCTTTTACGCGCTATTGACCAATCAAAGATTGTAGGTAATTTGATTGACAGTGACGTCAGACGAAAACTAGTCTTTTTATCTCTGTCGTCAATTATAGCTCAATAGCTCTCCATTGGTTGTCTGTCTGATTATGTTAGTCACATTATATATTCTCTTATGTGTACAACGCTTGGTCGTAATTTTAGATCCGCCAATGGTTTATTATGTTATGTATATGGTATTAACATCAATGTTAATAAATGATAATATGGTGTGTCCTGTAAATTGTCATGTAGAATATTCTTGTAAATTGTGCTGGGTTTGGGTTTATGAACAGTGTGCGTACGCACCTGAGACGAATATACCTTAGGTATATTCGTCTCAGGTACGCACTATAGGTTAAATACATCGATATTAAATACCACTAAATAGGCCTGGGCGATACATTGAAATACGATGAGGAACTATTTGTTTTCATGGCATTCGAAAAAACTGCATTAAAATCGCTGAAATTGATCAAGTTATATAGCCAAAAATGTACTTTTTAGAGTTTGATGCTTCAAAATGGTACATTTTCTCTCATTATATGACATTTTTTATGTAATAGTACCAAAATTCATACGCACGGCTTCGGTTTTTAGTAAATAGTCGCCTTATCATATTGTAACTTTCAGCTTCGAGGGCGCACTGTCATTTTAAGGTGTTTACGGTTCAGTGCGTTAAAACAAGAAAAGTCTCAGGTCAACCTATGTTGAATTTTTGATCATTTGGCATCTAAATCATATAGTTTCACCTGCTATTGGTGGCATTGAACTGTGAGAGTTCTGAATATGAGAAAATTCCACCCGAAATTAGGCATTTTCCCATTGAAACACGTGTAATACATAATTAGTGGTATTTAACCTATAAATCACTGCGCTTCACAGATTTTAGATTATTACCGAAAAAAGCTGAGTCTCACTTCCTAAGTTCCTACTGAAATAAGATCTGCCAGATCTGTTTCTAGCTTCAAGACTATGTTGAAGACATAGTTATTTTGGTCCAATGTTTGTTGTTTTTACTTTTATGCATCATTGTAAATGTCCTGGTACTACATGTATGGTGAAGGCGCATCCAAATTCCTATTGTATGTATGTGTGCATACACAACATACACATCCCCTACACACTCAGGTACATTAAGGGGGTACTACACCCCTGGCCAATTTTATGCCTATTTTCGCATTTTTCTCAAAAATTATAGCACATTGGTGACAAGTAAGATATGTATATTATAGGGGCAAGGTCTACAACTACTGTACTGAAATTTCAGCAACTCAAAGCAAGTAGTTTTTGATTTATTGATCAAATATTGGTTTTCCCTCATTTTTGACTGTAACCCCACAACTGTTGTCTTTGCTGAAATAAAATTTACAGTGCAGTAGTTGTAGTCCTTGCCCCTATAATATACATATCTTACTTGTGCCCAATTCGCTATAATTTTTAAGAAAAATTCAAAAATAGGCCCAAATTTGGGCAGGGGTGTAGTACCCCCTTAATATTGAACAATGGGGGAAAGCTGTTACAACAAAGAGCTGTAAAAATGTAGTTTTAGAACTTCCGGCATTAACATTATACAATACACTTTTGTAACAAAAGTTCTGTAACAAAAGTGAATGTTAATGTCAGATGGATATCACACAGACACAACCCGTCCCACGCCCACTCATAGTCCTTACCTAATCACGGATCCTGATCTAATGCACCAAAACAGGTAAGGTAACTCTAATTCAAAACTACTAGTCTTTTACAACAAAGACCTATGAAAAGTCAACAAGATGTCACGCTCAGCCCTAACGAATGCACAGCGCAATCTTCTCGTTTACCCTCCGGAAAATATCGCCATGTTGATTTTTGTAGCGCCCCCTATTTTGAAACGCCTTTGCGCATGTGTAAACTACCAGAATGCACTGATGATTCGGTAGAATTGGCATATATGATTGGATTACATGCGGTTACAAAAATCGCCATAAAAATCTTACCTTTTGACCAAATTTGATGCGGTTTTTTGCACCTACTCGATGAAGTTTGCTTCAATCCATTTTAACGGAAGTTGGAGCAATTACACGCAATGAATTGTGGGTAAAACTCCAAAAATAGAACCGATTGGGATTCCCAGGCAGGGGTTTCCACGATGATCGAGTGACGCGTATGACGTCAATAAACAATGATCACGTGGACGAATACTGGATGCTGATTGGTTTAAATATTAGCGATGGTAAATAAATTTGTTATTGGAAGATTGCGCTGTGGAATGTCTTGTGTCTTATGATGTCACCGCCATTTTCAGGTATGTGCCAGTGGATGAAAGCGTAAAGAGTTAACAACATATCTGGATTTATTCATGAAGTGTACAAGGTCAACATTTTATGGCAAAACATAATCTAATGATAATAACAGTTTTCCAAATCACCAAGGTCCTGACTAGTGTTGTACATTGTGATATATAAGGACAGGGTAACCTGCCGAAATCCTAGTTTCATGGACATTAACTGGATGAACAGTTTCTGCGTTTTTTTCACGGATTGATTGCTGGTATCTATTATGTATACTGCCAGTTGGCCTGGCCTATGACGTTAGATCTTTAAAGGTCATAAAGTAATTGTTGACAGCGGGCATAGTAGAGTTCAGAACTGATCTCAGCCCGCAACAAATCACTGACCTTCTGAGTACCTGTTTTAAGACTACTTACTTTGTTGTCAACAATAAGTTTAATGTTTAATTATTTATTCAGAGTTGAGAAATGTTATGAAATAAAGATTAAATCTTGTTGAGTTGAGCGTAACGGAGTCACGTAATGCGCACTTATTGGTCATTTTAAAAGTGCTGATTTATTACTTTTGTAGTAATTAGTCTTTGCCTCTTGAGTATAGACCCATTACTAGGTAATCACCTAGTGTCAGTGGAATAGTCAGCACTTTTTCAGGGGGGGGGGAGGGGGTCAAGACAAATTTGAAAGAGCACGCGAAAAATTTTGGCATATTGAAGCTAAACTGGTGAAATATGGTACAAAAAGGGAATAAATTCGTGCGAAGCGCGCACAAATTGGCACTTTTTAAGTTAATGGCAAAATATAATGTCAATATGGTCAGAAACACAAAAAAGTCTTAAATGTCGGGACGGTCACCATCCCACAGGGGGTGGGGGTGGGGGGCAAAAGGGGGCAAGTCTTTTCAGGGGGGGCAGTTGCCCCCCTGGCTACGCCACTGCCTAGTGTTGTTAACTTCAGTTCTTAGCTACTTGTTTGAGGAGATATTCTGAATAAATTAAAAAAAGGTGTGCATTTTTGTGTGACGTGATTTAATTGTTATGGCATTTTGTACCCATGTACATACTGGGAAAGGTGAACCAAAGAAGCTGTTGCTTAGTTGTAATGCCAATTAAAAAATGTAGCGCGAGTAACATGGAATTGCCCATACAGATGCATGGACAACACAACACACTCACGTAATGCACCCCACAAACACCCCACCCATGTAACGCACCCCACCTCTCCATGACACATACACACCCCTCGTCTATAGGTTACACAATCATGATCACACACAAAACAAAAGTCTCCCTTCACCTACCTTGACCAATATTGCTTATTCCAGCTGCTTGAGTCGGAAGAGCTGCTATGAATTCATTACGATCTCCTTGGTCCCGTATTTCTCGTAATGGTGCATTGATTACTACATCGCCATTAAAAGTAATGATGCTCAAAGTTTCGTACAACTGAATTGCTGTGTTTATGAAATTACTGGCAGCCTGTGTGGAATGAAAATACATGTAGAAGGAGATAAATCACATTTAAAAAAGTCTTATATTATTTGTTATTCAATTATGGAACTAAAAGCATTATAGAAGTGTGATTACCAAACAGTAATTACTCTCAATAAAGAGTCGGAGAACGCTTTGATTACAAAGGTAAAGAAAAGGGCCAAATAACCTTATCTTCTGTTAGAATAAATGAATTACTGCGACCGTCTTCATGCTCTTTATCCAGTGGTTTGGATATTAGAAGTAAAATTAGCTATCACAATGGCCCATAGAATTAAGCGCACATATTGTTAAGGTCCGTTCATACTACCACCGCACTTGCGATGCGTTGCTTTGCGATGCCGATATATCGATTACTTTTGCCGCAACTCAACGAAACTCGTCGCATTTCCAAGTTAAAATGTATTTAACTTTATTGCGATATCGCAATGCAGTATTTTCAGTACAATGCGATGCGGTATCGCACCGCATCGCAATGCATCGCAACGCAATTGCGGCGTAGTATGAACGAACCTTAAGGCTGTGTACCACCGCGGAGACGGAATTGGCCAATGCCATAGCAGATTCTTGTTCATAAATTCTAAAGGAAATTATGAACAAGAATTTGTCATTTGGTTTGTGGTCCCGTGTATAATTCTAATCACAGAGTGTCCGTCCGTCCGTCTGTACGTCCGCGCGCTATCGCGTTTGCGTGGTGCGCTATCGATATCGCGCGGTGCGATATCGCGTACGCGCCTTGCGATATCGCGTTTTCGCGGTTTGGTATCGCGGAGTATCAACGTGGGTGTGCGCAGGGTACCGCATCGCGCATCGGAAAGCATTTTAAAAGGTCCGTTCATACTACCACCGCATTTTGCGATGCGTTGCTTTGCGATGCGGTGCGTTGCCGCACTGCAAACTACTGCATTGCGATATCGCAATGTTAAATACATTTGAACTTGGAAATGCGACGAGTTGCGTTGAGTTGCGGCAAAAAGTGATCGACATATCGGCATCGCAAAGCAACGCATCGCAAATGCGGTAGTAGTATAAACGAACCTTTACAGTGCACAGAATTAAAACCAGAGAACCAGGACTCGACCGCCATCTTGATACAGGCATGGAGCAAAAATTGGGGGTATTCGGTTTCCCTCGGAATGCACTCGAGGCATTCGTTGTCATGCAAGCGCGACATGGATGATGTGCGCATTTGAGAGACGCACTTGATGCGTCCTGCATGCGAGTACCAAGACGCTTCAGATGAGACGCAGAATTGTTTTCGTTCGTCTCCGCGCACCGTCGGCAAGGACCCAAATACCCCCAATTTTCTCCCCATAGCTGCCTGTTCAGTAATTCCTCGATTGTACGTGGCGGTATAGGGAGTCTCGGTTCTCCTTCTCTAATTCTGTGTTACAGTGTGACTAACAGGTGCATCTCATCTTACTATAAATAGGGGAATGTTGTGACTATGTGACTATGCATGTATGAAAGTTAAAAGGCTCCGTCAGTTTGGATCCAAGTATCGCCAAATTCATCGAGGATTATCCGGGAATGTCCTGTTATTAATTTGGTTGAAAACGGTCACGAATTGGCCTCAAAATCTGTAAAAAGGTGAGTTTTGGGGGGCAAATAATAGCCCCCCTCCCCAGCTGTTGCTATGCAACCGACGCATCTAGAAAGCGAGCAGTCGTTAGCCTGTCGGCGCACACGCCACTTGACGCGCTCGCACAGGGGCGCATAGGCCAAGTTACGTGCCAGATACCAGTGGACGCATTATACGGGGAAAAATTTAAAAAAAGAAAAGAAAAGCAGAACAAAAAAAGGTATGGATGAGGTTACGGGTAGGCCTACGGGGCCTGGTTATGGTTTAAGGTACGGGATTGGATTAAGGCATTACGAAGACTACGTGAACAGAATTAAATAAATAACATGGAAACGGGAAATCACAAGCTAAGCACGAAATATAAAAAATGGGAACAAAATAATAGAAAAAGAAAAAAAGCAGAAAGGGAAATGTAAGAAATAATGGGAACTGGGTAAAATAAATAAATAAATAATATGGAATCGGGAAATACAAAAATTGGAAACGAATTATGCAGGAAAAAAAGAAAGAAAGAAACTTTAAAAAAGAAGGGACATTATTTAGATAAATAAAAAACTTTTTTCAATGAACCTACCTGTTCAGAAATTCATCCTGTTTTAGTGAACGCTCCCATTTACTCATCTAGCGGGGACCCGCGCGAAGCGCGGGTGTCCCGCTAGTCTTACTATAAATAGGCTAATGTTGTGTGCAGGTATGAAAGTTAAAGGCTCCGTCAGTTTCAATCCAAATGTCGCCAAATTCATACGGTACATCGAGGCATATATAGACGGTAATGCGAAAATTTGGTTGAAAACGGTCAAGAATTGGCTGCCAAAACAGTGAAAATAGGGGTAAAAACGGGGTTTTTGTTATGAAAATCGGCTGCCAGCTTACGCGTCACAGCAGCTGGCCGGCAGCGGGTCGGCGCCGGGTGCGTAATGCGCACTACGCCAATGTGCGCGTAAATGGCGCAGAGCCACGCGAATTGCGAGCCAGAGACCAGTGGACATGATAATACGCGGAAAGAAGGAAAAATAAAATTACTGACTAAAAGGTACATGGATGGGTCACGGGATTATGATAACGTTTGGACACGTCCGCAGACTCGCTATGAGAGGACGTAATAAATACGGGAAGAAGAAATATATAAACAACATGAAGCGGTACTATAAAGAAAAATTGAATTAAAATGAGGACAAAAAAGTTACGAGTAATTATAGGCTAACGGGTTGAAGTGAAACGGGAACCAAACAGAGAAGTTAAGAAACTAATCAGGAAATAATAAGAAAAAAAGAAGCTAAAATAGAAAACAGATGGGAACGGGGTTAAATAAATAAACGACATGGTAACGGAAAATCACAAGCATGACAAGCTAAGCAGAAGAAACTTTAAAAAAAAGAAAATGTAAGAAGAGACAGATTTATATGAACTAGCGGGATACCCGCGCTTCGCGCGGGTCCCCGCTAGATGAGTAAATGGGAGCGTTCACTATAACAGGAAGAATTACTGAACAGGTAGAATCATTGAAAATGTACAAATCTGTTCTTTCTTTTAGCTTCTTTTTTTATTTGCTGCTTGTGATTTCCCGTTTCCATGGTTTGTATTTAATTCTGTTCTCATTATTTTAGCTTCTTTTTTTCTTACATTTCCTGATTAGTTTCTTTCCTTCTTTGTTTCGTCCTGTTTCATTTAGTTAGTTTAACCCGTTGGCCTGTTACTCGTACCTTTTTTGTCCCCATGTTAATTTTAGTTTTCTTTACTACCGCTTCATTGTTTATACAACACACATCTTTTTCCCGTATTTATTCCGTTCTCTCATAGCGTGTTCGCTTCATAATAATCCCGTGACACGTCCTTTATTTTTCCATCTTTCCGTATTATCATGTCCACTGGTCTCTGGCTCGCAAATCGCGTGGCTCTGCGCCGTTTACTCACGCATTGGCTTAGTGCGAATTACGCACGCGGCGCCGACGCGTAGCCTGGCAAACGAATTTCATATCAAAAACCCCGGTTTTAATCATATTTTCACTGTTTTTGAGGCCAATTCTTGACCGATTTCAACCAAATAAAGTCGAGTCCATTTCCCGTATATTCCTCGATCTCCCGTATGAATTTAGCAACATTTGGATCGAAACTGACGGAGCCTTTTACATATGCCACACACACACACACACATACACACAACATTAGCCTATTTAAAGTAAGACTAGCGGGATACCCGCGCTTCGCGCGGGTCCCCCGCTAGATGAGTAAATGCGAGCGTTCACTATAACAGGAAGAATTACTGAACAGGTAGAATCATTGAAAAGGTACATTTTATCTTACTATTTCCTGATTAGTTTCTTACATCTTAAATTTTTCTTACATTTCCTTATTAATATTAGTTTCTTTCCTTCGTTTGTTTCGTGCCCGTTTCATTTAGTTACTTTAACCGTTGGCCTATTACTCGTACTTCTTTTGTCATTTTAATTTCATTTTTCTTTATAGTACCGCTTCATGTTGTTTATTGGTCTCTGGCTCGCAAGTCGCGTGGCTCTGTGCCGTTTACTCGCGCATTGGCGTAGTGCGCATTACGCACGCGGCGCTGACGCGCTCCTACCAGCTGCAGTTTTTCATAACAAAAATCCCGTTTTTACCCATATTTTCACTGTTTTTGCAGCTAATTCTTGACCGATTTCAACCAAATAAAGTCCAGGCAATTTCCCGTATATTCCTCGATCTCCCGTATGAATTTGGCGACATTTGGATCGAAACTGACGGAGCCTTTTACATATGCCACATACATAGATACATACACACAACATTTTCCTATTTATAGTAAGATAAAATGTACAAATTTCAATGATTCCACCTGTTATAGTGAACGCTCCCATTTACTCATTTGGCGGGGACCCGCGCGTCCGTCAGTTTGGATCCAAATGTCGCCAAATTCACACGGGAGATTAAGGATTATACGGGGTATGCATTGCGCGTTATTTGGTTGAAACGGTCAAGAATTGGTCTCAAAATCAGTGAAAATATGGTTAAAACCGGGGTTTTTGGTTATATAAAACGCGGGCACGTGCGTAATTCGCACAACGCTATCTCGCGTGTAAACGACGCAGAGCCACACATCACAGACCAGTGGACATGATAATACGGAAAAGAAAAATAAAGGCAGACAAAATGATACATGGACGCTGGACACGTCCACAGATACGCAATGAGATGACGTAAAAAACACGGGAAATGACAACATTAAAATAGGAATAAAAAAAAAGAAAAAGAAGACCAAAAAAAAAGTACGGTTATTTAATCATACGGGAAGCAAAATAAAGAAGGAAAGAAAGAAGTTAATCAGGAAACGTACGTAAGAAAAAAAGAAGCTGATTTAAGAAACTAATCAAGATATAATATAAGGGAAAAAAGCTAAAATAATGAGAACATAATTAAATAAATATCATGGAAATCACAAGCTAAGCAGCAAATAAAAAGAAGCTAAAAGGGAAATGTAAGAAAGGGCAGATTAAAAAAAATAATGGGAAGGGGTTTAACTAACTAACTAACTAACTAACTAACTAACTAACTAACTAACTAACTAACTAACTAACTAAATAAGTAAATAAATAAATAAATAAATAAATAAATAAATAAATAAATAAATAAATAAATAAATAAATAAATAAATAACATGGAAACGGAAAATTACAAGAAAGAAGCAAAAAAGGAAATACAAGAAGGAACAGGTCTAGAAAAATAAAATTTACCTTTTCAATGAATCTGCCTGTTCAGTAATTCCTCCTGTTTGAGTGAACGCTCCCATTTACTTATCTAGCGGGGACCCGCGCGAAGCGCGGGTATCCCGCTAGTCGGACCAATAGGCCTATTTACAAGACATGATTAACATAAAAATCATCAGTTATGGTAAGGCCTATATAACCCGTTTGCGTTCACATTTCTCTCGATTGAATGGACGGCATACATCCCGACACTACTAGAATTTCGGGGTATTTTTGGGTCCTCCAATGTGGTAGCATGACAGGGCTTGAAAGATGCGAACGATGGTTTTTCAGATGGGTACCGAAGTAAGCGTCACAGCTACAAAACAGAGTTGATTTAGTTGTGTTTTAATCATTGAGATACGTATATCGTAGTAGTTTGAAAGGTTAGGACAAGTATTATGGGTAACGGGTGTTGGGTAATTAGAGATAGGCCTATCACGAGAACCGCCCAACCCGAGAACCGCGAAATCCAGTCTTTTTTATTATCATTTGCGCTTCTACTGATGGTCCTCGAGACAGTTATGTAGCGTTCGCGTGTGATAGTCACGCAATCAAAGGCAATATACCTGTAGGGCGCAGTCATCTCGCGCCCACCGCGCACTGCAGATGTACCGCCTTTGATGAACGCTATCGAGGAAGCAAAATGGACTGCAGATTGTTTAGATGATTGCCCTCCATATAAAGTAGAAAACACCATATATAAAAAAAACCTGGACCACCATATTTTATGCACAGGGGTTACAGAGTACGTCACTCAGTCCATTGTTATACAAAAGGACAGATTTGAACCGAGCCAAGGGTGTATAAGCTTTGTATTACCTGTCTCAATTGCCGAAGACGTTCCCCTTTCATACTCCCAGACGAATCCAGTACAAGAACCCAATTGTTGTGATCTGGCTGAACTATCTTATATATTGGTGTGGTGTCTGTCGTAGCAGAAATCGGACCAGATTTCAAATCGTCGTGTTGTCTCATCACCTATGAAAAGAGCTGTAAATTGTTTTGTTCGGATCTAAGGCATCGCCATTATATTTGGCGGAGCTTAAAAATAGATAAATTCGAGGAACGAGATAGATGCAGTGAATGACAAACTGCAAAGCAAAAGAACAATCTCTGAACATATTAGAAATGGAAATATATTTTTTGCATATTCATTGAAATGTCTAGAACTGTTTATCTAAAATAACTATCATTTAATTACATAATTACATTTGTTAGAATACTCTGTACCATGTTGATATTTACAAGTGTACATCTATATGCATCTTTGTTTAAAAGTCCTCACTGAAAACATAAAGTGGTAGGGTATTTCTATTGTTTAACATAACGACAAAAAGACAACAGAAATCCAAACAAAAGAAAAAAATGAGTGCCTGTTTGTTCTCTTTGTTTTGGCACTGTGCGGTAACAATATCAAGCAATTTTACTGGTACATCAAGAGCTATCAAGCTTGATATGCACGAATTTGGCGATATTGGCCTAACCCGTTTTGCACACTCTTAAATAGTTAACTTTTGAACCCATGCATTAAAAGAAGCGCTCCATGTATCCTCCATATTTCTTATTTTAAGGTAGAAAATAATTGTAATTTTTTCACTTTGAGTCAAAAACGCAATTGTATATTTTGTTTGTTACGTCGCAGCGTGTACTTACTTGCCACACGCTTTTTCCAAAGCAATGAATATTCTGTAAATTTGGAGCTTCTCTGTTGTGTCGACTTTGTGCATCGGTACCATCGTCGCAAAAGTCCGTAATCTAATAAATTAAGAGAACGACATACACAATTTGTCACCAATGTGTCATTTAAAGTAACATTGCCAGAGGTTAATGAAAAAATGAAAAATGAACAAAATAGTGAATGAAAAATTATGAAGTGATTTCCTTCCTAATATTTATGTAGGCACGACGTTTGCGGACACGATATCATGATTTTGGCTTTAGAACTGTAATAATCCAAAGCAACTTTTCAGTGTTTTTAACCGAAAACCAATTTTAATAACACAATTATTTGCTTGTTAATGTTTTCTATACAAGTTAGGCTGTGTATTACACGTTCTACTTTCTATAAATTTGCTACCATCATAGACACTGAAAAGCAGATGTCTGTTTCGTTTAAATTGCTTATGTTATCTATAATTCATTTTAACGTATGGGTCTGTTATCTTGAAATCTTTATTCTATAAGGTATACAAAATGAAGTTCTCGTTGTTTCATCATCAACAAATTGACAATGGTTAGGTGGTTCACCCAATAGTGGATCGCATTCAACATCACTTTTACCAGGAAGAGTTGCTACTGCTTGACCTAAATTTATAAAGAAGATGTAAATGCATTGGTGTTATTTTAGAACATTGGGTCTAATATTGAGTCGTATCGTTGTAATATATCCCATATTTATCTTATTCTCGTGTATTCGATTTTTATAGTGCTACTGTTTCAGAAGGGCAGATTTTAAGTTGTGTTCTCTAGTGCTACGTTTAAAGTAAATTAAGGTCATACTATCCATTTATTACAAAATGTCTGCCGAAATTGAAAAAGGCATTTGAAAATGAGAGTACTATCGTAATCACCACATAATTAAATTATGTGGTAATCACAGACTACTACAGACCATACACCAGGCACAAAAAGAAACTCGTCAGTTATATTCATCCTTGCTGTTCAATAACTTGATAATTTTGGATAATTCTGAAATATATATTTTGTTAATTGGACTTTGCTTTCTCATTTGACACCCTGTTCGTGAAAAACGAACAAGAATTGACCAAGATATGCACCTCCAACGCCTCAAACCCCAAAATCATAAGTTGCTTTTTCAACGATGGGAACGCATCGTTGTATTGCACACAAGCACCACGGGCCAATCAATAAAGCACACAGTGAAACAGGCACAATAATATTGAATCGTTAAGGGCTGGGGTATGAACGTTTGGACAGTATTTATTGTGGGACATGAGAGCACATCAGACATATCGAATTGCATTCTGAATACGAAGCATGTCTTTCTGATATCAAATAATTTTCATTTTTGAAATTCGCAATATAATACACATTTTATGGCAAATCATTAAAAATTGATATTTTTGATATTTAACAGTACTCGAAGTAAACTTTACAAATCTGATGATTTGTACTTAAAGTGTATGTAGGTGGGTTGAAAAGCCGGGGATCAATTGAAAATTTTGACCTTTCGTATTGGAGATATGGATTTTTTTTTTCCAAAACACAAAAAAAAAATTAGGTCTTTTTGGGAAAAAAATCAATATCTTCAATATGAAAGGTCAAAATTTTCAATTGACCGTCGGCTTTTACTCCCAGCTACATACACTTTAAGAATATATCATTAGATTTATATAATTTACTTCGAGGACTGTTATATATCAAAAATTTGAAAAATATCAAATTTTTATAATTTGTCATAAATTTTTTATTATATTGTGATTTTCAAAAAATGAAAATTATTTGATATCAGAAAGACATGCTTCGTATTCAGAATGCAATTCGATAGGTCTGTGGTGCTCTCATGTCCCACAAAAAATACTGTCGAAACGCAATAAATCCCTTAACATGGTTAAAATTTCAACTTTTCATTTTGGGGTTTGAGAGTTTGGAGGCTCATATCTTGGTCAGTTCGTGGTGTCAAATAAGAAAGAAAAGTCCAATTAACAAAATGTATATTTCAAAATAATCCAAAACTATCAAGTTATTGAACAGCAAGGATGAATATAACTGACGAGTTTCTTTTTGTGCCTGGTGTATATCAACATTCATGAGGGCCGAGTGTTCGATATTGAGCCGTGTCTAACAATCACGCCAGCGTTGCGTGCTTTCACGATTACGCGATAGACCGTAAAAATACGAGGTAATTGCGTAAAAGGTTTGCCTGTCGCATTTCATGGAACAATCGGCCCTCAATATCGGGTGATGCTGAGACTTTGACTACTTGTACGCAGTCTGTTATCTTTCCCGTCCATGATCGTAATAAATATCACCAATCTGGTCCTGTCTAGGTATTGCTGCTCTATTTCTACTATCTGAGCCTTAAATGTCATTGTGCAGAATCATGGAAGGCTGAGAGCTATATTCCATTATGATTATATATGGTCGAATCCAACCAAAAGTGTCCACGGGCCAAAAATAAAACTCCGAAATAAAAATGTCTCCACAATTTTTTCCTTTTGCCCATTGATTGATGACATATTGGCCTTATAGGAACCAAAAGTGCCATTACTAATCTTGAAAAATAAATCCAGGACGTGTGATAGTAAATGTGATATCAAAACCCAATGTTACCTACGAATACCACTAGGATGCTTTCACTATCGCAATACTAATCAACCTAAAACAAGTGAAATATTCCCATTAACGCTTTTTTCGTGTAATGTAGACCACAGGGTGTCAGGAAAATGCTAGCTCAACCAACAAATATTTGTTTTTGTTTTTATAACACGATCAATATGATCTTAGTCAATTTATGCTAGTTTATTTTTGAAAATGAAGTTTAGGTCAGTTTCTGTATTTTATTTATCAAATGAGTATGAATCAATTTACATTGTATAAGAACGAGTGGGATATATGTTCTCAGGAAAATTTGGAATTATACGCATACACCTAACGCTTTATAAAATGAAAAGGTGAAGAAACCCGGGTATTCGTAGGTAACATGAGCGATTTAACAATATCTATATGGAGTTTAGAGGTTTAAATTTTGCTATTATGGTAATGAATTAATAAAATGGTAGTTTTAGATCTGTTTCAGATGGTACGTCCAAATGAATAAATGCTATTACCTTAGATCAAAAAATTTTGATGCTTTTAGCAAGATTTTGAACACTTCATTTTGATATACAAGTAGTTAATCAGCAATTTTACATAATAAATAATTGTTGAATGAATCCGTATATGGGTAATAATAGTGTCCTGGGGTACCGCTTAAAGTTTTTGACAATTAATTTCCATTGGTATGGACACTTCATTACACATGGCACGTATTATGATGTATTCGTAAGTAACATTTCAGTATTTGTAGGTAAGAATTAGACTTTTGGTGGATATCGCAATCAAAACTTCATTTGATAAAGCACTTTGAATGTATTATTTTCTTTATGTGCGTTTATTGATACTTGAGACATTATCATGTATTAATAATGTCGGTTCACAGCAGCGGTTGAAAGAGGATTGAAGTAAGAAACAAAGGCACTAAAGTGACTTTAATTTGCTTAATTGCACACAAATCGCTTAAAACCGTTATTGCAGACTTGTGAAGTCCATCTTGGAGTCAGTTACGTCTTGTGGCCTTTCGTTTGAGGGCAACTACAATAAGCTTTGTTGTCTAGATCATGAGACAATGAGAACAGTCGTTTTTTCCATGGTATTCGTAGGTAACCTTAGCGAATACGTCAAAAGTTACCTTCGAATAAATCAATTTGGACACAAATTACTCAGAAACCAGAAGGTCGGTAAACATTTAAAATGAAGCACACATAATAGTTGACAAATCCAAGTATTTATCCCCTTCTAATCTTCTTCGAATCTGATTTTTCTTTCAAATGAGCAGACCATGGTCTATTTCAGTACATATTTTTCAACAAGTAAGTCGTATTCAGTTTTGCATGGTGGGCATGTATGTGAATTCGCAAATTTCATTGACATATGATTTGATAGCAAACATACAGGCCTTCGTTATGTACCAATATGGGCATTGGCATGAATGGCGGTGTTTCACAATACTGTCATGATGTCAAATTGTATTCGTAGGTAACATTCGGTTACCGAAATTTACCTACGAATACTTGCTTTTATTGTTGACATCTCAGAAATATTTAAACGCAGGCTATTAAAACTTGGTAGAAATAAAGAGTGTATTACCCTGCACCTATTGCTTAACTATTGTTTACTATTCTCTCAGTTTGTGGAAATGACACAGCTTTTAACATGTATTCGGAGGTAATGCATATTTTTTACCAAACCTACCTTTGTGCCATTTAGAATTTCTGGCACCTAAACACAATAATAAAGATGTCTGAATGCAATGCATTTCACTATTGGACATATCAAAGCTTATAACAAGTGCGCATTTATTAGCGACATCCATTTTCTAAAGATAGATCTACTGCTATTAAAAATTGTATTCGTAGGTAATGTAAAAAAATACCACTCAAAAAATTATCACAAAAAATTCATAATTATGTACAAATATGTGAAAAATTGAACAGGCAATCTTTGAATACACACCTTTAAGGAAATCAATTTAGATTCAATCCAATGACTTCTTTTCATAACTGATTTAGATGTTTTTAAAAATACTTTAAGAAATATTTTGAAAAAATGGGTAAAAATAGCATGTTTTGGGGTCTCTGTGTCTAAGTTTTTCACAGAAGGGGTCTTATTATATATGGCGCGAAGCGTATGATCAAGGCGAATAAACACAATACAAAAACGAATGCCAATTGATTAATACTTTTAAGTTATGGCCCTGAACATGCCGTGTACACTTTTCGTTGGATTCGACCATATATATACATGGTACAACATATCATGATTGTGATAAGTTAATGGCAGTATATCAATTCAACAAAGTAGTGCCTAGTTATAGTTCATTGAATTTACTACCGTCTGACAAAACAGGCGAAAATAGTAACTTATTGCACAAAATTTGCAATTTAAAGAGAATTGACCATTGCTCATTCTAATGAGGCTAGTATATTTATGGACAATATAAATGTGCTCTTTCATTTAATGACATAACATTTTTAAAATATTGTAAGGAACACTTGAGGTTGTCAAAAATTGTGCTTGGATAGGTCGCTTTCAACAGGTTTACCACATTTGCCTTGTTATAAACATTGAATAAACATTGCGTTACATGTTGACCTAATGAGAAAAAATGTTTTTAGAGGGAAGTGTTAGCTCTCGTTCGATATAAAAAAATCTGATTGGATGAAGGGAACACTTGAAGTTTTGATAAAAACTAATCATAGATGCCCATTTTCCAGCTATAGTGGGAATTCCAATTGCATGAACGCAGCTTTCAATAGCATGACGATTTTTTGCGTACACTGCGCGATATACGCCAGCATGTGCGACTGAGCGTGAGTAACGCGAAAGCGAATCTAACCATGCCAACACACTCATGATTGGTTAGCATTGTATCCAAGGTCGTGTGCTCGCGTTGTAGTTTGAAATACGCGATATACGATCGCGGTTGGATCGAGTACAGCAGTTGAAAGCTGCGTTCATTCAATTGGAATTCTTACTATAGAAGCTCACACAGCTCTTACGATGCTATGCACTCAACCGTGTAGTGTAATCAAAGACTGTGTAGAGACAATTCACTGCTTGCTTGGAAGCTCTTGAACGAAAATGTGTGCTCATGTGTATCGAGGCGGAAACTGTGCATTGATGGTTTATAAGAGAATCGTTTTTGTATGGAAACCTTTCCATGTGAACACAATAGAGTTACTTACCTGGTATGGCTAATGTGCATCTTGTTGCCATGTAGTGACCATTTGAAGAAGCGTAGAAAGAAGCTGCTCCTGGTAAAGAATATTCATCAAAAACACCCCATCTGTAATGAGCCCATTCATGGGCGATTGCCTGAATAACGAGATAAACAGAAGATATGAGATGTACATGTATCAGCATGCATATTACGATGGTTAATATTATGTACAGAAATTGCTACAGGATATCACCTCGTGTAGTTCAAGAGTTCTTAACATTTCGGATATTTTGCATGAGAAGCGGAACAACCAATTTCTTTTACTCAAGCATTGTACATAATATAATACTAAACGGTATTTCTGTTAATTCCTATAACTGAGCGCAGGACAAAGTTTACGAAGTGTTGGAAACAGAAAACATTACCATCCTAATCTATCAACACATGGATGTACAATTTGTGCATTGGATAATTTGTACCAAATCATTTGAAATTAATCTTCATATCAACGATTAAGATACCTTCCCATATCCACCATATTTGCTAGCTTCGTTACTATCTGCGATGAAGGTTGGTGTAAAATGAACGTATCTACCGGGCTGACCACATCCAGATGCTTTGTTCGTGAATGGTCTATTCGGTCTGGTTTCTTGGGACACGTCAATGATGAAATCACTGGTCTCAAAACGTTCTGATTGGATGGGGTCTGGAGCGGTATATGAAGTCCAGGAGCGAGGAACCAAAATGGTAATTTCGGAAAAGTAAAGATGGTTTCTGAAATAATCAGATGTTATATATTTGACAGTGATATTTATAAATGCGCTTTTATAAATACGCACTTGACCATGTTGACCGATGGGCACGACATACCAAGACCAGCAAGCGTGACCAAATCCTCATGCATTGACCATTATACAGAAAAGGATAGGAACTCTGTAGATAAACATCATCAAATTTAAGTTTTAATTAAATGTGACCGTCCATCTCAAACCGCTCGTAAAGTCGGCAAATTGTATTTCGAGTTACAGTGTAAAATGTGCATAAAGGTTGTATTCATATGTACCTAATGTTTGTCCTACATGTTTCTCATTTTAGTGTCAGTCAAACGTCAATCTTTAATCCTATTGTTGAAGAGGATAACAAGCTTATACTTATGTATAGAGTTAGTAAATAGCTCTAGTCTTTGTTTGCTTTGGCTAAATCCTGTTCAAGTGGTGGATTAACCAACAATCAACAATGAGAGGACATTCCTGAACCTCGTTGACTTGGGGATGATTTGAAGTGACCGCCAATTATGACAATTTGATACGTAATACTAGTGATGTGAAAAAAGAGAAATAATTTAGCACTAAAATAATGTACCCTTTTTCTGTTCTGTAGGAGCAATGTTTAACAAGCCATAACGCATTTGGATATCGTTTGAAGTCAAATGATATATCATTGTAAAGCATATGATATATATTTTCTAAACACGGAAGAACACATAATTGACCAGGGGCCGACTTACGAGCGTTTCGACGTGGACGGTCACAAAATTATTACACATGGGGGATTTGACGACGGAAAAAATATTCAACGACGGAAACGTGTACAATTTAATCACCCGCTATATAGAAAGTCACTTCGAGACTTACTGTCTACAAGCTGTTATGACAGCGCGGAGGTGATCACGTGCGTATTTATAAAAGCGCATTCATAAATATAACCGAAGTACACTGTTTGACAACATCATCTGGGGGTGGCTCTATATGTGCGGTTTTTGGAAATTTTAAAATCCATTCGGCACGATGCATCAAAATAGTATGGTATAGATTAAGGGTTAGGATGCTAGCAAACTTCCTCTTTTTAGGGCTAGTGCTGTAAGGTGGCTGTGTACTCTCAGACATGCATGTAGTAAAAGTGCAATAACTTTGTAATTATTCGCGCAAAACATATAAAAGTATACATTTTTATGAAGGCAAGACATCAATAAATCTTAATATAAATACAGATTTGGGGTAAAATCAACAATTTTGAAGAAAATTAAAAAAAAAAAGTGAGTTTTTGGCAATATTTGTTAGGTACATCATAACAAAAAAATATTCTTTCCAAAATATTTTATTTTGTTTTTAGCTTAATCTTGAGGCTCCATTCCAAAAACAGTTTTTTTATTTTTTTGATATTGGCCTTAATTTTTGAGATATTGACCATATAAGGCATCAAAATGAACTTTTTAAAATTCAAAAACGCCTATTTGCACAAAATGATGCCCAAAATCGGAAATAGACCAAAATATAAAAAAATGAGAAAACCGTTTCTTGAGTCGATCATGCTTTTACGATGATCATATTTGCTTACCTATAGATGCTGTATTTATTGAGTTATCGTGTACCTAAATCGTCATTTTACCGAGAAAATGAACATTGAAATAATGGCCGTTGAAGTTTAAAGTGGTCACATTTTGCACTTTCATCGAATCTCACAGGAGAATGCGACAGTTTTCGTTTTTGAAACTTATATTACGTTAACATCGGGTAAATCCACAGCCCCTTGAGAAGTTTGAGCGAAATCCATTCATAACTTGATATTTAAATCGGGGGAAAGAACTTGAAAAAACCCACATTTTATCAGCTAAAACGGAGCCATTTCACCACTAGGTTTTTGTGAAATCAGTGCTTCCGTGGTGTTTCCATAAGATGCGCCGCGCGTGCAGATAAGCGTCGCGTATGCGTCGCGTATTTGTGCGTTAACAAATTGCGCGATACGCAACGCGATGAGTTGTTGCGCGCGTGTACCTTGCTGGTACAACAAAGATTTTCTTTCCTTTTCAATTTCAAAAACGAGTGGAATAGTGAAATAAAATCCTTAAAATATTGCAGTTGGAGTTTACAAATCTGGATTTTCATTCCTTGTATTTATAAAAAACATAACAAGGTACAAACATATCATAAAAACTCAATTTTGAGAAAGAAACAATGGCTAGAGTACACAGCCGCGGTAAGTGCACCTTACTAAACAAGAAATGCCCCCCCCCCACTATTTGAGATTTTCGAGAGCCATCCTGGCTGGAAAAAAATTGAGTCAACCTTTTCAGGCTGTTGCTGCAAGGAACAGCAAAATGTACATTTTCTTTAGCCCCCGGGGTAGGAGCGGCCACGATACGCTTTCTTTTCACTGTTTAGGTTCAGGTTCATGGTTAAAGTCAGTGTATGTTTAGGGTTAGGGTTTGTGTAATAGCAAACTTTTTGGACTAGCGACCCCTTTTTATTTTCCGGACTAGTGCACCTTAGGAAGAGGCGAATCCATACCGCGTTCATAAGGTACATGGTGTCCCAGAATGATTTATACCGGAAAAGTTGTATTTTTTTTTAGGTATGAAGGGCATTACTATTAGTAGTATTGTTTTCAATTATAAAATTTAGATATATATAGCATTCTTAGAAATTTTTAGATTTTAGAAATTGGACGTTTCTAATAGAAGTTACAGGATATTGCGTAAAAATGGTGAGTTCCAAGTTTTGACAAAAGTACCTTTTTTGAAAACCTGTAAAATTACTAACCGTTCAGCACAAAGTTATTTGGAAAATGTTATGCAATATATTTGTGTCCTGTTCTGACTTCTACTAAATAGTCGATATCTATCGATTATCTATGGTGTTACAAAGCATTCCTTGTATGGAATAAAGGATTTGTTACGCTTGAGTAACCTTATACTATTCTTTCTTTGGCGCCAGTTTTGAAGACAATTATTGAGGTGTGTGAGTTTCATCATTTGAAATGCCGGCAGAGATGGAAGGTTCGTCCTTAGTGTCACAGCATGTATATGTCCACAGTATTGGCAAACCCACAGCTACGTAAAGGAGAAGATTAAAATTTACTGCGGAGGAGCCATGAGGAAGTTATATCCTCTGTAATAATGACATTTTTTAGTAAAAATTGTGGTCAGAATCCCATAAAAAGTATGTTTTTCAACCTAAATATCTGAAGTCATATTGAAATGTATCAATTAATCCTATATCAAGAATTATTCAGCGTTGTAAGCTCTACATCTGTGCTAAATTTGGTGTATTTTCTATCAAAGAATGTAGGATTTCTCCAATATATTGCACAGTGCGGCTGGACGATGGTGATAAAGGATCCATGATTTCCATGAACGTCAGAGATTAAGTAGGAGACATACGTGACATCGTATTACACCAGTTTTTGAATAATGACTCCACACCCGTAGTGAGGGTAGAATTTTAAAATTAAAAATGTGCGCAAGTATGTTTTCTTTAATTTGAGACACCGGTATGCGAATGATACAGAAATCACTAAGTTATGAAATGAAAGCCGATGGAAGGTACAGCTTGTATATTGGTGGTAGTAAAAAGCTCTATTTTGGATCTGTTTCTTCTATTGGATATTTGTGATGGGAATTGAAAAGGTACATGCTATATAGGCCTACGTGAAATCACCAAATGAGCATATAATATGCTATCATTACAGGTATTGTTACTATAAAAATAAATTATTGGTATTTGTATTGACTAACTATCACGAATAAGCTTTATTTGTTTGAAAATATATTATTAGAACAACATACAATATTAATTCAAACCATTTGACCTAATTATTCCCGTACCGTTAAACCATGAAGATTTGAAATACATATTTTGTTGTAATGACATGAATGCCGTTTTCTAAAATACTGTTTGGAATCGGGAAAAAATACCTGCAGATTGGATTGCCGGTCTTGTATCATCTGTGATAGGGTGATAAGTGTGATAAGTAAGATATATAGGCCTAACAGAAATAATACAGAATTCTAGACCTGATATTACAGTTGTACCATTCACATGGCTTCCTTCTTAAAGAAAGAGGAAGTATTTCAACTTACTTGGTTGCTTCAAATAGGAAGCTGGATGCTACAGTAAAATCATCTTTAATCCTTTGTAACAAGGTTACATCCTCTGGTACTCTTTCACCTATAGCTACAACAGTATTACGATATCCACCGTCCGTTGCTATTGCGTTACCAGCGTAAATTACCGTGAAATTCAGCACCGGTAAAATTACGATAAGGAGTATCCACGACCGTAAATTCGACGTTTCCACCATGGCGGAATTAATCTGTTGTCAAACCACCGCTGCAACTTGACGTTGTCTATACAAAGTACTTCCTTATATGACGAAGTTGATAAATTAATGGTTTTGCCGAGGTCACAGATTATAATCAAGATATTTTCATACCAAATTTGCATATGTTATTCACGCCCAATATGTGTTAAGATATATTATGATATAGGCCCTACTTAAAGCCATATTATAACATTTGCTGAGGAGAGAACGCCCTCAAAAAAAATTTGAAATTCAGGTTTTTGCACGATTGTAATGTACTTTAGTAAACAAAGATTCTCTGCAAAAATCAAGACTTCAGGTGCTGTAGTTTTGTCAAAATCCGAGATTTTGAATAAACCGCCGGAATCCGCGTTGTATTATTACGATGGAAATATTAGTCGAACGCGTATTCGATGTCAACACACGCCTACGTACACGGCGTGCGGGACACACACACACATGCCAGAGGATCGTACCATATTACAACCGCCGGAGTAACATGCATTGGCGCTAGTAGTAAATTCCAGTTTTCTTTGCTTTACCTCACTTGTTCGGCTCAAAATTAAAAGGGGACATATCTGACAGTAAATGCTAACATTTTATTGAAAATGAATACTAATCTATTTTTAAAGAAATGTTATAATATGGCTTTAATATCGCCGAAGACACATCAGGAATTAATAATGCACGTTTATTGGGCGCAAATTGTACTGGCAACCAGTACGCTACAGAAGTAAACAGATTTGTCTCATGCTACGGAATGGTAACTACTGTTAAAGAGCATTGAAGCTTGGAATATGCATTCATGCTTAAAGTTCACCATTCAATCATTCATATATATTATGTGCCTGCTCTACAAAATAAGCATAGTGTTGACAATAACTTTCTGAGATATTCCAGATTTGGTTTTATACCCTTTAAAATCATACAAAACATGTTACGATTGTTCCTTGCTTTGGTATTCAATGTTTGAAATCAATACGAGGGTCGGTCAGTATGTAGTGAAAGTTGACCTTTGACCCCTAATATTGAATATTAGATGGAATTTCTTGATCACATTAAGAATATATCTTTGTCTTTCAAACCACATAATTATGTATAAATTATACCATATACGTGATTACGTAAAAGTATTAGCATAAAATCAATAGACTAGGGCAAATCAGGCAAAAAGGCGGGCTTTTGAAATTACAGGCACGTGTTTTATAACGTTCAAGAACAGCAAAAGTACATAGTGCATATCTCTTGCTTTGGGTTGGAGTAAACATTAGGTCCTGGGTCTGCTTTGGTAAAATATGAGACTTGCTATCATACTTGGGTGGAAATGGCAAGTCTTTGAACTTCAACAATATGGGGGACTTGAAGGGAAGCAACATTATTCTGCAAAAATGTCGAAAATGATAAAGCAGTTATTACAAATGACACTAATATCTTCACAACGAAAGAGAGGAAAATACAATGACTGGTCACGTGTGAGAGCTGATACTCAGTACAATGTTAACTAATGCAAATCAAACAACAATCTGCGCATGCGTAGGTGGGATGATCGATACAACATGATGAAAATGTAGTGGAGGGGGATGGAAGAGGAAATATGTAGGGCTCGAAATATTACAAATGCTATGTAAAAAGAAATTTAACAATTCATGTGACTTTTTATGGATGATCTCAACCTGAAATGAATAGAAAATTTTTAAATGTAAATTTCATATTCAAGCGATGACCCCTCTCTTTGTACCACTACTTTTTGTATACATGACATAACAGTAGAATAACAATATCTTAATCACGGTTTCAAATATTTTCCAGGGAGAATCCCGTTTTAATATTTGGAGGTTAGTCAACAGAACTGGCAAAATTAAAACAATTTCACGTTTGCTACCAATGTTGACATTACTGCTTATACAGTTAGCAACCTGGACAACAGATTCTTTTGTTTAGCAAGGCTCACTCAGTCATTTAATGTGGCAATACAAACGATCGAATTTGGTGTTGAAACGAGCTAAATTTTGAGTTACACCTTTTCAATGTAAAATTAATTTTCTCGGCCAAATGAAATGCAATCATTTTATTTTTCAGTAAATGTCAGGTCAAATTGTAGTGCTTGATACTTTTTTTTTTTTTTTTGTTAAACTTTTTCAGTCATTTCGTGTAAGATTTTCGATTTTGATAGGCTTAAACTCTGCCCGCGAGCCTTTTCTTGGATCAACCTTTTAGCTTTTCAAAGTAATATAGTTCGCTAATGAAGGATTTTTCCCAACTTTCTAACGCACATCACCGTGAGCGATATATCATAGTTTTGTCAGAATTTACGTTTTGATTTCACCATTTTTTCACCGGCTGAAATTTTTTCAAAATCAACGCGTGAAATATAAGGCTAATAATACTAGCATTGTGGATCGATATCCCTGGGTTTAATAGGAATACCGGCATGATACAGTGTTGCCAGAACTTCAATATAGCAACGAAATTCCCAGCAGGGCTAATAGCGCTCCTATACTGATCAAGTTTATAGCACGATGAGGATTTTTCATCATCACGTGAGTGATTCGGACCAATGTGTTGAAATTTGCTTCTCCTCAAAACAACTTTCATGCGCGTATTTTGCGGGGGGCTTTGGGGCGCCAGCCCCTCTGGGGTAAAAGCAGGGGCGGCCAAAATGTAGGGGCGGCGGAAGAAGAAGGGGCGGCAAAAACAGGGGCGGCAAAAACGAAGGGGCGGCAAAAAGAATTAGTAAATAAAAAAGGGCGGCAAAATTTGATAAAGCATAAAAATTTTGAAAAATGGTACTATACCTCAAAATGTGCTGCTTTGAGGGCGCTTGCGCCTGGACCCTTTTTTTTTTTTTTCTCTTCACTTTTTCAAACGACCGAGAAAAAATTGGGTCAACCTTTTCGGGCTTTTGAGGAAGGGGCGGCAAAATTGCATTTTCTTCAGCCCCCCCGGGGTTGGGGCGGCCACGGTACGCCACTGACTTTGCCCGAAGGCTTACATGCAATTGGGCAATATTTTAAACAAAACTTTCTTTTACAAAACATTATATTACGCTGTATGTTTAATGATCAAGCAAACTGTTTGGAACACACTTCCAAAGAAATAACCTTCGTAACACCCCGGCGTAACGCCCCAGACTTTCGTTATTTAAACGCCAGAAATAGATTGTCCTTATAAGAACCATCAGAGATTGTGGCTTATAAGAACCGTTCATTATCATTGTTAACTTAAACAGGTTTTTGTTTTTAAACATCTTTATATATTGATTGTTTTTATGTTTGTTTGTAAATTTCGTGCTTTACGCGCTTTGAGTTCCTCATCAGAGATTGTGCCTTATAAGAACCATTCATTTTCATTGTTAACTTAAACAGGTTTTTATTTTTAAACAAAAACCTGTTCAAGCAATTATTTAAAATTGCTTGCCTAAAAACAGAATAACTTGGATGTTAATACTTGACGTAGTGTTTCAATTGTCATGAAGGTGACTGGGTATGGTGCCTTTTGTTTGTGTTTGTTTGAAACTGCTTTTGGAAACCCACCGAAAGTCATAGGCCCTAATGAAACAGCCAAAACAATACCAGGTTAAACATGGAAGTTTATAAAAACTTATTAAATAACCTTAAGGAAAAAACAAACATTTGTGGCAACAATAAGCCTTGCATTGAAAGTCATGGTTAAAGTGTGTTGATTACCACACCAAAGTTTCCCTACATACACCCCCACTACCCAGTGCCCACCTCACACACCTCTGCACCCACCCCACCCTATAGGCCTACATGTACATGATATTACATAATAATATATATCATAGCTATACATTTAGGTATAGCGCTTAATTATGACAAATATGGTTAGGCCTATATATAGGCCTACATGTCAAATTAAAAACAAACCCGAACACTGATGAATCTCTACAGAAACCCGTACACAAGTCTGAAGGGTGTAATGAAAATGGCAACCCGCGATGGGGGGGGGGGGCAGTGGGTAGGTCATACAAAATTCACATGGAGATTGGAGGGACACACCGACACCGCCTGGCTAATAATTATTAGGTGCAGAAGGGACACTAAAATGAATACACGGGATCGATACACGTGAATTGCTATGCACGATTTTGATATCAGACGAAAATCTTCTGATACCGGGTTAGAAAATGATGAATATCTCCCGTCATGATTTTTTTCTCAAGAAACCAGATTTGGTCTCATAAACTTGGAAATACGTGTTGAACAGATATGATAGTCGCTAGAATGCGCTTTGAAAATTGGCCGTGCGCTTTGAACTCAAAATTTGACCATTTTATATTGCGTTGGTCCTGTTATGGACTACAGCGTGCAGCGTGTAGTACAGCTGCACTCACTGTAGGCAGTATAAAGTCGATGACCATTGACCTCAATGGGGTATACAAGCTTAATCACGCACAACCAAGATCGATTACCCGGCTATTGTGAGTAGCCTTAGTTATGTCCCTCGACTAATTATTAGTTTAAAAGAGCTTTAAAGGTTTGAACCAAATGGCTAATCGTGGCTGTGGATTTAACCTACCATGGCGATTCCTGCCATGAAGATATAGGGTCGAAGACACTGTGAGGGACAGAAGATTAAAATCCCCTATAATAACACGCTAATTTTTCTAGGTTTGGACCGTGGATTTTCATGAACCTCAAGCGTGCGTCTCTTAATACGGACTAACCTAGGTAAACAAACACACAGACAGACAAAATGGTTTTCATAATCATGGAATCCATATAAATTGAAATTGCAGGCTATCACGGGAGCAAATTTTTAAAATTCACCTCATTTACCAGAAAACCCAATTGGGGATTTGGGCTACCAAATCGCTAGTCGGGCAATCTTCATGATCTTTGCTTTTCAATGGAAAATTGCCCTGGATGACAACAATGAAAATATCGACTATTTCTGCTGGTTGCGCACGAGATAAAAAGCACCGAGTTTGATATTTTCAGAGCATGAAGGGAAAAATGGTCAAATAAAAATGGAAATTCTGACAAAACTATAATATATAGACCCACACGATGTGCTTTACAGAGGTGGGAAATATCTTTCTTTAGCAAACTATATTAGTTTGAGACGCTAAAAAATCAATTCCGTAAAAAGCTCGCAGGCGAACTCAAGGCCTATAAAAATCAAAAATATCACACTAAAAGATACAATTTGATGCTTAATTTTAACACCAGGATTTAAAAAAATGTATATCCAAGCACCAAGTTTTTAACTGACATTACTGAAAAAAAAAAAAAATTAATTTCATAGCAAAAAAGGTGGATCTCTGAATTGTGCTGATTTTAACATGTATCGATCGACTTTTAGCGCGACTAAGCATTTCTAAAGAATCGGTTGTCCAGGTAGGTGACTGTATATAACTCAAGAACGGTATGTCACAGACAGGTCAAACTATACCTTTTGTGAATTGTTATGACTAGAGGAATACTTGGCCGTGATTTTTGACCAGATCTGAATTTTTTTGAAATTTGACCCCTGTTGTTGGAAATTTGACCCCTGTTGACCTCCTTTCAAATTTTTTTTAAACATAGCTTATATCTTTTTTACGCATGTTTTCTGATCTAGAAACATTGATTAGAAGTATATTTCCGAGAGTATTTGCCCCCTCAGACAACTGACCCCGATACGCCACTGAACAAATAAAATACTTGGATTACCGAAAAAGTATTTTCTGATTATCACCAGATACATATTGCTGTTGATTAATTAACAACAATGGTGATGTTTCCATGCAATTTAAGGGTCTTTTAAGGCGATTTAATACCCTGATTTTAATCAGTACCCATCTTCTTTTTTTTGTTGCAAATTTATAAAGTATATAAATATGTTCATCATCTCATGTCCTGAACTTATAAAATATCTCTACATACAAAGTGGTTTTAAACCATTTTAGAAAATCATTTTAGCCCTATATATTTTTTTGTTTACTGTATCCTGGTAACTGAGATGTATGTTTCATAACAAACCATAATTTATTCTATTGAACATGTCCAAGTAGAATACATGAATAGAATACATTAAATCCTTTGTTATACTATCTATAGAAATATACTCACTGATTATAACACTGAATAAATTAAATAGGCCTAAATAATCTCTTCCACATGTATCTTCTATAATATGTTGTTAGGAAAAGAGATTAAAAAAGGCTATAAGGTCATCAAAGGTCAGGTTATAGGTCAATTGGTTCAGGTCAAATTCAGGCATCAATTTTGAATACATGTGATAGTCTGTGATATCATACATGTCATAATGAGGCATCAATTTTGATATTTTGTCTGTTACTGGATATATAATGGAAATGTGTGAGGTGGATATACTAAAATACCTTGGGATGTAAATGGTGAGTACAATTTAGATTGCCTAGTTGAGTTGGATTGGGCAAATAAATATAAAATAGTTACCAAAATCACAAAAATGAAGCTTACTGAAAACTACCTAATATGGTGGTATAGGTGACAAAAAATACAATCTTTTTCAACATTGCTGTAGTGTGGTTGTGGTAACCTGTTACCTATGGCTTAATTAAGTTTCAGTGACATAGTGTTGCAAGTTTAAAATACAAAATATAGCTCGACATTGAAAATAGAAGCATTTTAACCGGTTCGTTTTTTGATAGTTGTGGAGCACCAAGTTCATGAAGTCATAAAAGAAATCAGGGACCACTTATTCCCATTTTACATATCAACATTATTTCCCTAATGTGTTAGCAACACATATCCAAAATTTTAACGAAATCCGTTGATAGTAAGCTTTCCAAAATGAAGTGAATTTAAATCATCAGTGATGTACCTCCTTTTGGCTTCTATCTTCAAAAGCATGTAAGCTACATTGATACCGATGCCACCAATAAAACGAGAAGATTTGCCCCTTCATTTTGCATACCACTTTGTCCAATTTTTTTTGTGTAATTTCTTCACAAAATGCAAAAAAAATGCAAAAAAAAAAAAAATCAATGGGTGTAGTACCCCCTTAATGCTTAAAGTGTTTTAATTATTGTGTATAAGTGTATTAATATCTATGATTCAGTCCAAAAATCTAAAATTTGTAGTCCCCCTGCATATACCAGATAGGCCCCCTATTTGATTCGGCCGCAAAATTTGTCTAAATTGTACAAACTTTGACGACCCGGTACATAAGGTGCTATAAAGATAGAGACGTATACTTTTTTTTGCATCTAAAAGAGCATATTATGAAGTTATTAGAAACGGTAGAATTTGTTTCCAAAATTTAACTAAAAAGGGGCGTCAGGCACCTTGGGGGGGGGGGCGAAAATGAGGAAATATTTTGTTCAACAGCCAGACGATCTGACTTTGACCCCTCTGAAACTGAAACAAAATACAACTAGACTTAGCTGTGGTCTAAGACCACGAACACAGCCGTGTTGTGACCCCTTAATGACCTTTGACCCCAAAATATATGAAAACCCCATAGACATTGGTTAATGTCAATGCACGTGTGCACGTGACATCACTCAGCTATGTTATTTGTGCCAGAAGAGGCATTTAGAAGGAATTTCGTTTTAGACCGGAAGTGACCCCTTAATGACCTTTGATCCCAAATAAAAAAATACCAGTGATACACTGGATAACCACAATTCATATGTGAACATACCGTTACTGTCCTATGTTTTGTTTAGCTAATACAAATTTTTGAAGGTATTTCGTTTTATACCGGAAGTGACCCTTTAATGACATTTGACCCCAAATCTGTGTACACCCCGTAGATACAGTGTAATGACAATGCATGTGTGCAAGTGGCGTCACTGTCCTATGTAATTTGTGGGAGAAGATGTATTTTAAAGGTATTTCGTTTTATACCGGAAGTGACCCCTTAATGACCTTTGACCCAAATTAAAAACCCACATATACACTGGGTAACAACAATTCATGAGTGAACATACCGTTACTGTCCTATGTTTTGTTAGCTAATAAAAAAATTTGAAGGAATTTCGTTTTATACCGGAAGTGACCCCTTAATGACCTTTGACCCCAAATCTGTGTACACCACATAGACACTGGGTAATAACAATTCATGTGTGCAAGTGGCGTCGCTGTCATACGTAAGTTGTGGGAGAAGATGCATTTTTAGTTGAAATCACGTTTTTGACCCCTATGACCCCTGCGTGACCTTTGATCCCACAAGTTTCATGTGACATGTAGGGGCACGGTCAATGATCATTGTGACCAAGATAGGTCAAAATCAATGTTAGCGTGTGAGTGCTAGAGCAAATGTAATGGTTGACAGAAGAGGAAAGAAGAACTAGACTTAGCTGTGGTCTAAGACCACGAACACAGCCGTGTTGTGACCCCTTAATCACCTTTGACCCCAAAATATATGAAAACCCCATAGACATTGGTTAATGTCAATGCACGTGTCCACGTGGCATCACTTTGCTATGCTTTTTGTGGCAGAAGGGATATTTTGAAGGTATATCGTTTTATACCGGAAGTAACCCCTTACTGACCTTTGACTCCAAATGTGTGTACACCATATAGACACTGTGTTATAACAATGCATGTGTGCAAGTGGCGTCACTGTCCTACGTAATTAGTGGAAGAAGAAGCATTTTAAAGATTTTCGTTTTATACCGGAAGTGACCCCTTAATGACCTTTGACCCCAAATCTGTGTACACCCCATAGACACTGGATAATAACAATGCATGTGTGCAAGTGGCGTCACTGTCCTACAGAATCTGTGGAAGAAGATGCATTTTAAAGGTATTTCGTTTTATACCGGAAGTGACCCCTTAATGAGATTTGACCCCAAATAAAAAAATACCACATATACATTGGGTGACTGCAGATCATGTGTGAACATACCGTTACTGTCCCATGTTTTACTTATCTAATAAAATTTTTAAGGTATTTCGTTTTATACCGGAAGTGACCCCTTAATGACCTTTGACCCCAAATCTGTGTACACCACATAGACACTGGGTAATAACAATGCATGTGTGCAAGTAGGGTCGCTGTCCTACGTAAGTTGTGGGAGAAGATGCATTTTTAGTTGAAATCACGTTTTTGACCCCTGTGACCCCTGCGTGATCTTTTACCCCACAAGTTTCATTTGACATGTAGGGGCATGGTCAATGATTATTGTGACCAAGTTAGGTCAAAATCGATGTAAGCATGTGAGTGCTAGAGCAAATGTAATGGTTGACAGAAGAAAGAAGAAAGAAGAAGAACTAGACTTAGCTGTGGTCTAAGACCACGAACACAGCCGTGTTGTTACCCCTTAATGAACTTTGACCCCAAAATATATGAAAACCCCATAGACATTGGCTAATGTCAATGTATGTGTGCACGTGGCATCACTTTGCCATGTTATTTGTGGCAGAAGGGGCATTTTGAAGGTTTTTCGTTTCAGACCGGAAGTGGCCCCTTAATGACATTTGACCCCAAATAAAAAAATACCACATATGAATTGGGTAACCACAATTCATGTGTGATCATACCGTTACTGTCCTATGTTTATCTTAGCAAATACAAAATTTTGAAGGTTTTTCGTTTTATACCGGAAGTTACCCTTAATGACCTTTGACCCAATATCTGTGTACACCCCATAGACACTGGGTAATAACAATGCATGTGTGCAAGTGGCGTCACTGTCCTACAGAATCTGTGGAAGAATCTATGCATTTTAAAGGTATTTCGTTTTATACCGGAAGTGACCTCTTAATGAGATTTGACCCCGAATAAAAAAATACCACATATACATTGGGTGACCGCAGATCACGTGTGAACATACCGTTACTGTCCCATGTTTTGCTTAGCTTATAAAATTTTTTTAAGATATTTCGTTTTTTACCGGAAGTGACCCCTTCATGACCTTTGACCCCAAATCTGTGTACACCCCATAGACAGTGGGTAATAACAATACATGTGTGCAAGTGGCGTCTCTGTCCCACATAATTTGTGGAAGAAGATGCATTTTAAAGGTATTTCTTTTGATACCGGAAGTGACCCCTTAATGAGATTTGACCCCAAATAAAAAATACCACATATACATTGGGTGACTGCAGATCATGTGTGAACATACCGTTACTGTCCCATGTTTTACTTATCTAATAAAATTTTTTAAGGTATTTCGTTTTATACCGGAAGTGACCCCTTAATGACCTTTGACCCCAAATCTGTGTACACCACATAGACACTGGGTAATAACAATGCATGTGTGCAAGTAGGGTCGCTGTCCTACGTAAGTTGTGGGAGAAGATGCATTTTTAGTTGAAATCACGTTTTTGACCCCTGTGACCCCTGCGTGATCTTTTACCCCACAAGTTTCATTTGACATGTAGGGGCATGGTCAATGATTATTGTGACCAAGTTAGGTCAAAATCGATGTAAGCATGTGAGTGCTAGAGCAAATGTAATGGTTGACAGAAGAAAGAAGAAAGAAGAAGAACTAGACTTAGCTGTGGTCTAAGACCACGAACACAGCCGTGTTGTTACCCCTTAATGACCTTTGACCACAAAATATATGAAAACCCCATAGACATTGGCTAATGTCAATGTATGTGTGCACGTGGCATCACTTTGCCATGTTATTTGTGGCAGAAGGGGCATTTTGAAGGTTTTTCGTTTCAGACCGGAAGTGGCCCCTTAATGACATTTGACCCCAAATAAAAAAAATACCACATATGAATTGGGTAACCACAATTCATGTGTGATCATACCGTTACTGTCCTATGTTTATCTTAGCAAATACAAAATTTTGAAGGTTTTTCGTTTTATACCGGAAGTTACCCTTAATGACCTTTGACCCAATATCTGTGTACACCCCATAGACACTGGGTAATAACAATGCATGTGTGCAAGTGGCGTCACTGTCCTACAGAATCTGTGGAAGAAGATGCATTTTAAAGGTATTTCGTTTTATACCGGAAGTGACCTCTTAATGAGATTTGACCCCGAATAAAAAAATACCACATATACATTGGGTGACCGCAGATCACGTGTGAACATACCGTTACTGTCCCATGTTTTGCTTAGCTTATAAAATTTTTTTAAGATATTTCGTTTTTTACCGGAAGTGCCCCTTAATGACCTTTGACCCCAAATCTGTGTACACCCCATAGACAGTGGGTAATAACAATACATGTGTGCAAGTGGCGTCTCTGTCCCACATAATTTGTGGAAGAAGATGCATTTTAAAGGTATTTCTTTTGATACCGGAAGTTACCCCTTAATGAGCTTTGACCCTAAGTAAAAAAAATACCACATATACATTGAGTGACTACAGATCATATGTGAACATACCGTTACTGTGCTATGGTTTACTTAGCTAATAAAAAAATTTGAAGGTTTTTCGTTTTATACCGGAAGTGACCCCTTAATGACCTTTGACCCCAAAGCTGTGTACACCACATAGACACTGGTTAATAACAATGCATGTGTGCACGTGGGGTCACTGTCCAACATAAGTTGTGGGAGAAGATGCATTTTTAGTTGAAATCACGTTTTCGACCCCTGCATGACCTTTGACCCCACAAGTTTCATGTGACATGTAGGGGCACGGTCAATAATCATTGTGACCAAGTTAGGTCAAAATCGATGTAAGCATGTGAGTGCTAGAGCAAATGTAATGGTTGACAGAAGAAAGAAAGAAAGAAAGAAAGAAAGAAAGAACCTGTAAGAAAAAAGACACAGCCGTGACTAACGTCACGGCTGTGTAACTAGACTTAGCTGTGGTCTAAGACCACGAACACAGCCGTGTTGTGACCCCTTAATCACCTTTGACCCCAAAATATATGAAAACCCCATAGACATTGGCTAATGTCAATGCACATGTCCACGTGGCATCACTTTGCTATGCTTTTTGTGGCAGAAGGGGCATTTTGAAGGTAAATCATTTTATACCGGAAGTGACCCCTTACTGACCTTTGACCCCAAATGTGTGTACACCATATAGACACTGTGTTATAACCATGCATGTGTGCAAGTGGCGTCACTGTCCTACGTAATTTGTGGAAGAAGCATTTTAAAGGTATTTCGTTTTATACCGGAAGTGACCCCTTAATGACCTTTGACCCCAAATAAAATAATACCACATACAAACTGAGTAACCACAATTCATGTGTGAACATACCGTTACTGTCCTATGTTTTTCTTAGCAAATAAAAATTTTGAAGGTTTTTCTTTTATACCGGAAGTGACCCCTTAATGACCTTTGACCCCAAATCTGTGTACACCCCATAGACACTGGGTAATAATAATGCATGTGTGCAAGTGGTGTCACTGTCCTACAGAATCTGTGGAAGAAGATGCATTTTAAAGGTATTTCGTTCTATACCGGAAGTGACCCCTTAATGAGATTTGACCCCAAATAAAAAAATACCACATATACATTGGTTGACTACAGATCATGTGTGAACATACCGTTACTGTCCCATGTTTTACTTAGCTAATAAAAATTTTGGAAGGTATTTCATTTTATACCGGAAATGACCCCTTAATGACCTTTAACCCCAAATCTGTGTACACCCCATAGACACTGGCTTATAGCAATGCATGTGTGCAAGTGGCGTCTCTGTCCCATATAATTTGTGGAAGAAGATGCATTTTAAAGGTATTTCTTTTTATACCGGAAGTGACCCCTTAATGAGCTTTGACCCCAAATAAAAAAATACCTCATATACATTGGGTGACTGCAGATCATATGTGAACATACCGTTACTGTGCTGTTTTACTTAGCTAATAAAATTTTTTGAAGGTTTTTCGTTTTATACCGGAAGTGACCCCTTAATGACCTTTGACCCCAAATCTGTGTACACCACATAGACACTGGGTAATAACAATGCATGTGTGTAAGTGGGGTCGCTGTCCTACGTAAGTTGTGGGAGAAGATGCATTTTTAGTTGAAATCACGTTTTTGACCCCTGCGTGACCTTTGACCCCGCGAGTTTCATGTGACATGATCATTGTGACCAAGTTAGGTCAAAATCGATGTAAGCATGTGAGTGCTAGAGCAAATGTAATGGTTGACAGAAGAAAGAACCTGTAAGAAAAAAGACACAGCCGTGACTAACGTCACGGCTGTGTAACTAGACTAACCTGTGGTCTAAGACCACGAACACAGCCGTGGTGTGACCCCTTTATGACCTTTGACTCCAAAATCTCAGAACATTGGTTAATCTCAATGCACGTGTGTACGTGGCATCACTCTGTTATTACACAGCCGTGACGTTAGTCACGGCTGTGTCTTTTTTCACGGCTGTGTAACTAGACTTAGCTGTGGTCTAACCCACGAACACAGCCGTGTTAATTGTTATCCCTAATGACCTTTGACCCCAAAATATATGAAAACGCCCATAGACATTGGCTAATGTTAATGCATGGGTGCACGTGGCACCACTTTGCTATGTTACTTGTGGCAGAAGGGCATTTTGAAGGTTTTTCGTCTCAGACCGGAAGTGACCCCTTAATGACATTTGACCCCAAATAAAAAATACCACATATGAATTGGGTAACCACAATTCATGTGTGAACATACCGTTACTGTCCTATGTTTTTCTTAGCAAATAAAATTTGTTGAAGGTTTTTCGTTTTATACCGGAAGTGACCCCTTAATGACCTTTGACCCCAAATCTGTGAGGACCCCATAGACAATGGGTAATAACAATGCATGTGTGCAAGTGGTGTCACTGTCCTACGTAATTTGTGGGAGAAGAAGCATTTTAAAGGTATTTCGTTTTATACCGGAAGTGGGCCCTTACTGACCTTCGACCCTAAATAAAAAATACCACATATACACAGGGTAACTACAATTGATGTGTGAACATACCGTTACTGTCCTATGTTTTTCTTAGCAAATAAAATTTTTTGAAGGTTTTTCGTTTTATACCGGAAGTGACCCCTTAATGACCTTTGACCCCAAATCTGTGAGGACCCCATAGACAATGGGTAATAACAATGCATGTGTGCAAGTGGTGTCACTGTCCTACGTAATTTGTGGGAGAAGAAGCATTTTAAAGGTATTTCGTTTTATACCGGAAGTGGTCCCTTACTGACCTTCGACCCTAAATAAAAAAATACCACATATACACAGGGTAACTACAATTGATGTGTGAACATACCGTTACTGTCCTATGTTTTTTTTAGCAAATACAAATTTTTGAAGGTTTTTCGTTTTATACCGGAAGTGACCCCTTAATGACCTTTGACCCCAAATCTGTGAGGACCCCATATACACTGGGTAATAGCAATGCATGTGTGCAAGTGGGGTCACCGTCATACGTAATCTGTAGGAGAAGAAGCATTTTGAGTTGAAATCACGTTTTTGACCCCTATGACCCCAGCGTCACCTTTGACCCCACGAGTTTCATGTGACATGCATGGTCAATGATGGTTGTGACCAAGTTAGGTTCAAATCGGTGTAAGCATGTGAGTGCTAGAGCAAATGTAATGGTCGGCAGAAAGAAGAAAGAAGATCCTGTAAGAAAAAAGACACAGCCGTGACTTACGTCACGGCTGTGTAATAACGTCACGGCTGTGTAAAGAAGAAAGAAGAAAGAAAGAACCTGTAAGAAAAAAGACACAGCCGTGACTAACGTCACGGCTGTGTAAATATTCAATTGTTTTTTCTACTACCCAATTATGACCAGCTACTTATCAGCCGTGTAGTAAGAAGATCAAAGCTGACTTAGTTGCTGATATATTGTCCTTTAAAGGTCCGTAACCCAATCGACAACATCATCACCATCATCATCATCATCATCATCATCATCATCATCATCATCACCATCACCATCATCATCATCATCATCATCATCATCATCATCATCATCATCATCATCATCATCATCATCATCATCCAACATCATCATCATCATCATCATCATCATCATCATCATCCAACATCATCATCATCACCATCATCATCATCATCATCACCATCACCACCACCACCATCATCTCCACCACATCCACCATCACCATCACCACCACATCACAACAACCACCGCAGCAACAACAACAAGAACCAGAAAAACGACAATAACAACACCATGAGTATTTTTATTATCATAAAAATTATTATCACCATACATGGACACCGACTACAGTGCCATTAATTTATTTTTTAATAAATATACAAATTACAAAAAACAAAAGTGGTTACTGCTCATAATTATTCATCTAGATTTTCTGACTCATTTCTTTCTTTCGATATTTTCTTAGTAAACAAATGGTACAAGTGTACAAATTGCACAAAGCAAAAGTGGTTACTGTTCATATTTATCTACATTTTCTGGCTCGATTCTTTCGATATTACCAAAATCTTAGTAAACAAATTCTACAATTGTACAAATTATAAAAACAAAAGTGGTTACTGGTTATATTCATCTAGATTTTCTGGCTCGATTCTTTCGATATTACCAAAATCTTAGTAAACAAATTCTACAATTGTACAAATTATAAAAACAAAAGTGGTTACTGCTTATATTCATCTAGATTGTCTGGTCGTTTCTTTCTTTCGATATTACTAAGATCTTCCTGGCAAACTTTCAAAGTGAAGAGACTTACGTTGTCTTGAACACACAGTGGTTGTGTTTCGACATTATTGGTTCTACCTTCGCTGGAGCCGAGTTTAAAGGCCAGCTGGTGAAGCTACCAGACAAACCATTTCTTTAGTGCAGAAGAACTAGAGCGCATGTCATTTCCTGAGATCGTAGAAACTAACAGGTAACTCAGGCGGAACACAAACACCGATCTCAGCATCTCACACATCAATACACACTGAGGAACCATTTTTTTCTGAAATTATCTGGCAAATTGTCTGAATTTTGCTCTGATTGTTCCCAGCTGTACCTGACATTGAAAATTACGTGAAGGTGTGTGAAGCCATTCAAGCTCTGTGCTACCTTAGTGCTCCAACTGTTCAAGCATGTGTAGAAAAGTGGCATCAGACACCGTACTGCAGATTATATCAAATCCTCTCTTAATAAGGTATGACGTCAATATGTTGTATATACAGATGTACCTAGTTCCAATATATTTTCAAACGAGCACACTGTTATTAGGTCCGGGTCTACAACGCTATTATGTTTTCTGATTTATCTTTCACTTCGTGTCATTGCTCGCGTGATCGAATTACCAATATGCAGACACATAGTGATGTATCTATAACCGATTGCTTTGTCAGTTTTTTTTCCGAAAAAATAGAAGAACACTCATGTTTACATATTTTTGATCATTATAAAACAGATAAGGCAATCAAAGGTAACAACAGACATGACGACAAGAACACTGGATCCTCTTTCTGACAGCTTGATACAGGCATTGGACGATGGAATGAAAGAGAATAGGACCAGCATTGAAGATCTTACAAATGAATGACATTGAACAAAGATTGGCTGATATTGAGAAGTAAGTTTTTTGGCAGCTTCATCTTGAAATATTTCTAAATAAATGAATTTGGTGAATTTGAAAGACTAGAACTTTGTTGATTCATGCTAAAATAATAAAATACTTTTCTGTGTGTCATTACAAGTTATCGGATGCAGGAAACTAAATGTATTTTTTTGTTTATTTCATATGTTAGAAATCAACCCGCCGAATCAACGTGGCTGTAGATGAGTAAACAAAACTCTCTCCAGACACCATCGCCGAATGTATTCAGCACACAGTTTTTCCAATAAAATGGCGACTAGAAAAGTCGAAGGCTGACCTTCTACATGACAATATCATATACACATCTTATGCAGGAAACAGGTATAGCCTGTTGCCGACATCAAGTGTATAATTAGACAATGGCCCTGTTTTTCCAGTGGCGACTAGACATAGAGTGGCCTTTATCATCATATTATAATGCATATGTGCTGAAAATAGGTGTAACTAACATTTGATTGACCTGGAGGAAGAATAGTCAAATCTTGCTTGAAGATAGACAGGAAAATTTATTTCGTAAGCTGAATGCAACAAGGTCATAGGTGCATATAATCACAAAGCACTTATGGCCTGCATTCAACTGATACAATATAAACATTGAATGCAAGAAAGTCGTAGGTACATAGTAATAATATAGCACTTACAACCTTCTTGTATTTAACTGATACGATGTACATTGAATGCAAGGTCATAAGTGTATAGTAATAACAAAGCACTTACAACCTTTTTTATTCAACTGATACAATGTACATTGAATGCAAGGTCATAAGTGCATAGTAATAACAAAGCACTTACAACCTTCTTGTATTCAACTGATGCTATGTACATTGAATACAAGAAGGTCATACGTGCATAGTAATAACAAAGCACTTACAACCTTCTTGTATTCAATTGATACAATGTACATTGAATACAAGAAGGTCATAAGTGCATAGTAATAGCAAATCTCTTACAACCTTCTTTTATTCAACTGATGTAATGTACATTGAATGCAAGAAGTTCATAAGTGCATAGTAATAACAAAGCACTTACAGCCTTCTTGCACTCAGTTGACAATTTGGAACAATGTCCTCTCTATCATCACTGATATCAAACACTGAGGCAAATGCAACCACCATCTTGATAAAATACAATGACCGTCAGCCCGGACCGTCAGCCGTTTAGTCTTATTTGATAGCAGACAATCTAGACTTACTTTTGCCACACATAATTGTAATTACCAATATGTCTCTTAAGATGGGTGTGTTTCCCAATGCTCTGAAATCTGCTCTCGTTACGCCAATCCTGAAAAAGCCCAGTCGCGACCCAGAAACAATGAAAAATTACAGGCCTATTTCCAACTTTGCTTTTCTGAGTAGAGTCATAGAGCTCTGCGCTATGTGCAATACCATAGTGTTGAGACTGCTTTAACTCGTGTGTATAATGACATCCTCATGGATCTTGACAACGAAGGTGGTGAGACCATTTTGGTCTTCTTAGACTTAACTGCAGCCTTCGACACCATAGACCATAGGTGTTCATTATTCGTCTGAATAGGGTGAATTTCTAATAGCTAATTCTAAAAGAATCCATACAATCAAATAAAGTGAATGTAAAGAGTGACTTTGAAACTGTTTTTCTCAGTGAAATTAATTGCTCTTTAAAAGATTGATAGTGGAGTTTCTAGTGTAAGATTTTCGATTTTCACAGGCTTCAACTTGCCCCATGAGCTTTTTGTGGTGTCAACGTTTTTTGCTTTTATAAGTAACATAACTCGATAATGAAAGATATTTTTCAACTTTCTAAAGCACATCACTATGGGCTATATATCATATTATCATAGAATTTTGGTTTTGATTGCACCATTTTTCAATTCTGACTACCAATTTTGTCAACATCAACTCGCGAATGTACCCATGGATGGATGATTTTGCAAGTCACAATAGAAATATGAAGTACTGAGTTGGACATTTTGGTAGTCGAAAGTGAAAAATGGTGAAATCAAAACAGATGTTCTGACAAAACTATAATATATAGACACACACGAAGTGCCTTAAAGAGGTGGCAAAAATCTTTCTTTAGCGAACTAAGTGAGTTTGAAAAGCTAAAAAGTTAAAGCTAAATTCCAAAAAAGGCTCACATGCGAAGTTGAGGCCTATAATAATCAAACATCTTACACTAAAAGGCACTATTTTATGCCTAATTCTAACACCAGAATTTTTTCAAAAGGGTATATCCAAGTGCCATAGTTTTATCCGACATTACTGAAAAAAAAAATTATTGTTTTTTATTTTACCGAGAAAATTAATTTCAAAGGAAAAAGGCTTTCTACATCATACTGATTTCAACATGTATCAATTGACTTTTAGCACGACGATGCCTAACAATAGAGGATGGTCACTGGCGTACTGAGTGCAATCTTATCATCAAATCATGAAATTAATCAAAGGTGGTTTGGAGTGATGGTTTTCAAGCTCATCCAAGAACATATTTTCCAGCTGAATTTGTTTAAAGACTGGAATGAAGACTACCCACATGTATGAACCGAATTTGTAGTGAACTTCATCAACTGCCCAAATATATCGATATCAATTTTATTGAACTTTGAAATTTAGATTTGATATACACTTATAACTTGCTTGTGAAATATCATTGCAATAATTTTATTAGAGGGGGTCGTCATGATTTGTAAATTTGTAAAATATTATCTGTGAATCTGATAACAAATTGATTTGTGCTTTGAACTTGTTGTTCCAAAACACATTTTTTATTTTATAATTCTAAAATATTGCATTTAACTGTGAGCATCACAATAGAGATGTGATAACAAAACAATTTAGTTTTGAACTAGTTTTTAAAATCTGTTTTTGGTATAATGTGGTTAATCCTGCATTTGAGTAAGTGCATTGTCATAACATATGCAAGAATTCCAAACGCACCAAAAGAGTAATTTTGAGTCAAACATTATTATTTGGGTGTACGACTTAAAAGGTTATTACGTGCACTTTTGAAGCCTACAATCATTAATTTTGTGTTTTTAAAGGAGTATTTCGTGATCCTAGCATCCTCTTTTTTTTGATATTTTTCAGTAGATATCCACGAAAAAGCTTACTCCCAAAATTTCAGCTGATTCCGATTTTATGTGTATTACACGGCTCCATAGACAATGTGTTGTAATTTCGTTCTGGTATACCAGAACGAAAATCAAATTTCACGACACGATATCTTTGATAAACGAATTAATCTGCATGAAATTTTTGTACATAAACATTATGTAGCCAGAGGTTTCCAGTGATATAAAAATTTCAACTTTTTTTTTTTTTTGTGGGGGATGATGCTGTGGATCACGAAATGCCCTTTTAATGATTGACTTTTTAGAAACTTTTGTTCATTTAATGTGAACTAGTGTAGAAAGATTACGTTACTAAACTCCTCAACAAAGGTTTGTACAGTTTTTTAAAGAATCTGTATTTCCCTTTACAATAACACTTTACCACTTTTGAAACAATCAGTAGCTATCCATTGATATGCAACACGGTGTAAGCATGTCACAGAATATCTGAGATATAGATGCTTGAAAAAACTTTCCAAACGTTTGTTGAGGAGTTAAGTTGAATTTAATAGTCTAAAACGTAATGTCATTTGTACATGTTTTTGAACATGTGATGTACTAGAAAATTTTTACACAATAGAACAATTGAATAATATATTGAGTTTAAAGATGTAATCTTATTCAATTGGATATTGATACCTATTGTGAGATTGAAATTAAATGAATATTGAATGTAAATATTAAATTATTATTTTAAATATATTACAGCTTAGTAAAGTGTATACCATTCTGTGTCTAGTATTCTACTGTTTCATTATATTGTGATCCGATGAATACTCTCAGTCACTTTGCACCCTTTGTATGTGATATTTTGATCACCAAATCAACAAGAAAAAAAGTAAGCTATTGTTATGCTTTTGATCATTTATTGTTTTACATTATATACCAATGAATATTCAATAACATATTCTAAACCAGTAAACAGGATTAAATATTTATATCAGCAATATTTTATTGAGTAATATAAGTAAACACAATCATACCTTTTACAAATTAAAATCGTGTCATTAAATTTTATTATCTTCATATCGTGTCTTTCTGAAGCCACATGGTTCCAATTTTGGAATAAGATTCATATCAAGAAAATTCTTTCATGCGTTTACTTTGGAATCGTTGCAAGAAAATGCCTAGACGAATACATTTAAACACCGTATTCACTTGGTCAGTCGAGAATATTTAACATGTTATCTGTGGTGGCGGAAACGTTGACATAGGGGGAGACGAGCATATTGTTTGCTTGTTTGAATGGGACATTTGCGCTCGAAACGAGCGAAAATTGTTCCGTTCTGATTATTTTAGCCCCAAATTAAGGTGAATTTTATGGGCCCGGGCGAGAGAAGCAATTTTACCCTATTTCGGTCAAAAACATGGTGTTCGGGCTACATGGATATTATTGCTTCATTTGCCTCCTGTTTAGAGGTGGACATTCCCCCATGGACACAATTAGGGGGTCGTGTACAACTGCCCCCCCTCGCTTCCGCCGCCTATATTATATTATAAATAGGCAAATGCAATTAAAAATATCCCAATTGTTTTAGTGCGCGAAATTATGATTCGCTGAGCGTAATGTTCTCAGATGGATAATAATTTCTCGATTTATTTTCTTCGTGCATTGACAATAAAAATATGAAGACTATATTATACATAATTATAGTACATAGCTCTCTGTAGTGATATTTGAGTTAGCATTTTGTCTTGTTACATCAGTGGAACCAATGTTTTTGGCACCCTTACACCTCAAACGATAAAACAACATTAGAATTGGTTCCATTTTTCTATTCCCCCTTTGCTTCTTTTTTAATTTAAAATTTGTTTTTCATTTGTTAATATACCTCAAATTGTTCCACTAATTGCTAGGAATAAAGATGCCAACTGTCATAATGCGCAGTTAAGGAGTTATTGAGTAAACTAGGTCAAATGCCAAATATCTCATTCACAGAGCCCACATTTTCAAAATGCAACGATTCAATCGCAACTTCTCTCAAATTTCTCCTCTCGGCAAACAAAATAGGAAAATAGTTTGTTTGAGAAATGTATAACCTCATAATCTGATGAAATTATGGGTCAAAGGTTACATGGATTTGTGTTTGCTGAGATTTACATATTCTATTGGACTTTGGCTGCATTGAATCTTGGGGATATGACAATACAAATTGCACCAAAATTGTGAATTAAGTATATGTTTGAGATTTCTTACATTTGAGACCAGTTTCGAAGAAATCGGACCATTTTTAAAATTTGACCTACGTGTATGAAATTTTTGACATATAACCCCTGAAGCACCGAAACATTAAATGACAATTTACATTTGTTTTTATTCCTAGCGATGATAGGAACAATTTGAGATATGAGTCAATCCATGTCAACTCCAGGGATGTGCACCGCAGCACCTCTTCAATTTTTTTTTTTCTGTGTGGTGGTAGATATTGATGAGAAAGTAAAATCCTGAAAATTTGAGCTTCATACTCCATTTTGTTTTCCCGTGGCATCGTCAACGTAAAAAATGTGTCGCAACGCGAAAGACAATGTTCAGAGGTCCATAAATGTATAAAGGGAACCTCCTACAACTTTTTTGTGTAGAATTCAAATCTGGCATCAGCAAACTTGTAACGCCTTTATTTAAAAAGATATAGGGCCCTCAACTTCGACCATCCAGGACCAACTTCGGGGTCAGAACTCCATAAGTAAAAGTAATTTTAATGTCCATTTCTTTGTTAGTCAGAGCCCTTTGGTAGGACATTACTCTTATCCCATATTGAGCCATATTTTGCACATTTTGACCCCCCTGAAAACCAATGTCAGACATTTTGCCCCACCATCAACTTCAGGTATGTTGAAAATATGTTCTTGGACAACATTTCTGAGAGAAAGGGGTCTTGATAATACACAAAAAGGTTGTAGGAGGTTCCCTTTATACATTTATGGACCTCTAAACATCGTCTTTTGCGTTGCGACACATTTTTTACGCTGACCCCTCCTAAATTTCAAATTGATGCCACGGGAAAACGAAATGGAGTATGAAGCTCGAATTTTCAGGATTTTACTTTGTCATCAATATCTACCACCACACAGAAAAAGAAAAAATTGAAGAGGTGCTGCGGTGCACATCCCTGGAGTTGACATAGAATGGCTCATATGTTAGAACATGATGGGACCATTGTGTCGTTTGGCCCCGTTATGACTTTGACCCCTTGTTAGAATTTATATAGGGGCATTATAAAAACATGTAACCAATTTTACTTTTATTATTTGTGTAAAGATACCCAAAGACATTGACATATAGCAATATAATACCACATAGCGTCATGTACTAGTGAAGTATACACTTACCCAACACACACAATAATATGCTACATCTAGTAACCAACGTACAGTAAGAGCTACGAAAGTACGCGCCCCCCCCCCCCCCCCCCACCCCACCATGTACCATCCGCAAACACATCCCAAACAACTGCAATCTGGAAGCACGGCAATCTTATTAATTCCATCAAATGTGTTTCCAAATTTATAATACATGTACATGGAGTGGGGAGAGAGTTTTTGATATGGTGTGGAGCATGCATGCATTATGTTTCGAGATCTGAGTAATTCGTCAGCAGATAAACTCCTCAACAAAGGAAAGTTTTTTCAAGCACTTATACCTCAGATTATTTGTGACATGTTCATATCGTGTTGCATATCAATGCACAGCTAATTAATCCCCCTTCACAATGACTTCACATTTTCCCACAATGACTTGACACAATCACGGCTTAGTACACGTATTGTGAATGTAGTGGGTCCCAAATAGAATATGCCAAATTGACCACTACAGTCTAAACGCAGGACAACCGATTCTTTTGTTCTGCTTAGTCGCGCTTAAAGTCGATCGATACATGTTAAAATCAGCACAATTCCGAGATACACCTTTTTGCTATGAAATTTATTTTCTCGGTCAAATTTAAAGCAAAATGTTTTTTTTCTTCAGTGATGTCAGTTAAAAACATAGTGCTTGGATGAACATTTTTTTAAATCCTGGTGTTAAAATTAAGCATCAAATTGTGTCTTTTTAGTGTGATATTTTGATTTTATAGGCCTTTAGTTCGCCCGTGAGCTTTTTACAGAATTCATTTTTAGCGTCTCAAACTAATATAGTTTGCTAAAGAAAGATATTTCCACCTCTGTAAAGCACATCGTGTGGGTCTATATATTATAGTTTTGTCAGAATTTCCGTTTTATTTTACCCTTTTTCCCTCCATGCTCCAAAATGTCAAATTCAGTACTTTAAGTCGAGAGCAACCAGCAGAAATAATCGATATTTCCATTGTTATCATCCAGGTATCTTTTCCATTGAAAGCCAGGATTGCCCGACCAGGGAAAAAGGGTAAAATAAAACGGAAATTTGACAAAACTATAATATATAGACCCATACGATGTGCTTTACAGAGGTGGGAAATATCTTTCTTTAGCAAACTATATTAGTTTGAGACGCTAAAAAATGAATTCTGTAAAAAGCTCACGGGCGAACTAAAGGCCTATAAAAATCAAAAATATCACACTAAAAGACACAATTTGATGCTTAATTTTAACACCAGGGTTTTTTTTTAAAATGTCCATCCAAGCACTATGTTTTTATTTGACATTACTGAAGAAAAAAATTTTGCTTTATATTTGACCGAGAAAATAAATTTCATAGCAAAAAGGTGTATCTCGGAATTGTGTTGATTTTAACATGTATCGATCGACTTTTAGCGCGACTAAGCAGAACAAAAGAATCGGTTGTCCTGCGTTTAGACTGACTATTCTGTGCTCAAATAATACTAGTCACTAACCTCAACAGCGAGTGGAAAAATCATACGCAGTCACAACAGCCTGGCATCTTCTCCTCATGATGCTCACCAGCCTGGTCAAACGTTACTGTAGGATGGCATTCCATTCTTAAACTAGGATTCGTCGCAGGTCATGCAATGTGGTTGCATTGGCTACTTTGGCACGAACAGCACAACCAAGGACTAGGTGGTCCCACAAGTGTTCAATCGGGTTGAGGTCTGGGCTGATGGCAAGCGATTCCATTCTCTCTACTCCCTTACCGTATTCTGTAGGTAGTCGCTGATTTCCCTGGATATGTGAAGATGCGTAGGCTTCTTGGAGGATTGCATTAGGTCCCAAATTGCGAAGATATGGGATTGCAGCTTGCTGCACAGAATAATGGTCAATTGTGTGTACTCAACCGTGAAATTGTTTCAATTGTAAAGGGGAATAAAAAATTAGTCCATTGATATGCAACAAAATATAAACATGTCTCAAATGATCTGAAATATATGTGTTTGACAAACTTATCTTCCAGTTGGATTTAACGTACTCATATTCATCACTATTATTTCGTTTGTTGACCCCGATCACCGAATCGTTAACGTACACGGCATTTCCTGCTGCATTAGACGGCTGTGTATCGTCAGCTGTTTTACCAATGCCCTGATATGTCGAGTTCTCATCCTGTTCAACTTTGTATTCCACATAGCCATCAGAAGATACCTGAATCTGGCCACTTGGTCCCGCGATATTGACTCCTTTCTTACTCAAAGATGTAGAAGTGGTCTTAGAGTTTTGCAAGGCTGTATTTGCATTTGCCAACGATCTGCAAGAAGATTTATAGAGATCATTCTGTGTTATATAATCTATTCTCTAATTTATTGCTCTGCTCTACTGTACTCTCCACCCTTTCTCTAAAACCTGGGTACCCTAATCTTTTAACCACACGTTCTCTACTCTGCTCTGGTCTACACTACAGCCTGTCTCAAAAAATTGTGCAAGTGAAAAGCGCCCTCTTTGGCAATTAGAAAATACCGGTGTGTCATGATGCTTACATCAACGTCAAGGGCACAGTCTTAGCTCTCAAATACCGTTTGTTCTGTTCCATTTGCCTTTTGAAATCTCGAGATATGTTTAGTTAACAACGAAAGGAAAAAATCACGATTGTGCCACTTTTACTAGGGAATAGGGCTGTACATGTAAATCAATGATAGCTGATGTTGATGCGTCGAATAAACTTCCCCCCGGCGCTCGTGCATTAGACGCATCTACATCAGCGCGCGTGCATTATTTTGTCTAATTTCATTAATTTGTCAAATTTCATGAACTTGTCTAAGTTCATTAAGGGATCTGGAATGAGCGTTTTGAGCGTTTCGACAGTATTTGGGGGGGGACATGAGCACATCAGACATATCGAATTGCATTCTGAATACGAAGAATGTCTTTCTGATATCAAGTAATTTTAATTTTTTGAAATTCACGATATAATACAAATTTTATTATTAAAACTTATTAAAATTTGATATTTTTCACATTTTTGATATATAACAGTCCTCGAAGTAAATTCTATAAATCTAATGATATTTTCTTAAAGTGTATGTAGCTGGGAGGAAAAGCCGACGATCAATTGAAAATTTGACCTTTCATTTTGAAAATATGGATTTTTTTTCCAAAAAGACCTAATTTTTTTTTGGTGTTTTGGGAAAAAATTCATATCTTCAATACGAAAGGTCAAAATTTTCAATTGATCGTCGGCTTTTCATCCCACCTACATACACTTTAAGCATAAATCGTCAGATTTATAAAGTTTACTTTGAGTACTGTTAAATATCAAAAATACCAATTTTTAATCATTTGCCATAAAATGTGTATTACACTGCGAATTTCAAAAAATCAAAAATTATTTGATATCAGAAGGACATTCTTCGTATTTAGAATGCAATTCGATATGTCTGATGTGCTCTAATGTCCCACAATAAGTACTCTCCAAACGTTCATACCCCAGCCCTTAACCTATAAGTGTAAAATATTTGCTTGTCTTTTAACATGTCTTGAGTGACAAAGTGAGCAGTATTTACCATGATAAAATCATTGACATTGACAGCAGAATGTGAAATATTTATTTATCTTTTAATTTGTCGTAATTGGAAAAAGAGCATCATTATACCTGTATCATGATAAAACAGTAAAAACAATTTTGTATTGTTGTGCAATTGCCAGAGAGGGCGCTTTTCACTTGCACAATTTTTTTTGAGACAGGCTGTAGTCCACAACTTCATAGACCGAGACTGCGCTTACCTGTAACCAGAATGACATACTCGATCGACAACCAGCTGGCCGTTCCACTCCTGATGTTAGATCTTTCAGCAGGTTTTGATACTGTTGATCACGGTATCCTCCCATTAACCTTTTTGGGGGCCCTGGGCCAGGCCAAAATTTGGAGGCCACAAAGTCATGGTGAGGAAGGCATACATGTGTAGATTGTGCACTCAGGCGTGACAAGTTTTGGTTTACGTATACTATCGACAGTGGCGGCGGAAGCATTAAATTGAATTTAGATGAAGCCGAGCATATACTGTTCTGATTTTACAATTAACAAGCGCGCAAAATCAATATCAGACTATTTTAAATCAAAAATGAACATAAAAATTGCTATATAAAAAGGCTATTGCGCTCGAAGCGCGCAAAATTTTGCAATTTTACCATATTTTGGGCCAAAACATGGATATGTTTTGGATGCGCAGGGCAAGTTTGGGGCCCCAAATTTTGGGGGCCCTGGACCCGGGCCCATCTGGCCCAATGGTAAATCCGTCCCTGTATAATCCTTCTGGAACGGCTCGCTGGTGATTTCGGTATCAAGGGTAAGGTGCAAAACTGGATCAAGACATATCTTGAAGGTAGGAATGGTAGAGTTTACATAGATGTAGTTTTTTTCTGACGATAAATACCTAATTTATGTGGTCTCCCATGGCTCTGTTATCGGCCCAAGCTTTTACGTACTACACCCGGATAGTTGGTCAAATCATTAAGAGTCATCATCTACTTTACCAAATTTTGGTTTGGTAGAGTCCGGGGGGGGGTGAAGCGAAATTGATATTTTTATCAAACTTTATTATCTTCACTTTATTAATGATAAACAGAAAGTAAGACTACTGACCGTATTTTATATGCCATTATAGCAATGACAATCAACATCAGTACAAGCAGACATGCAAATACTGCTATCATAGTTGTATTCGCACCCGAACCTAACAAATTGGATACAATGATATGATACACATTATTCTAACAGCAGATGAAGCAAGAGTTTACATAGATGGAGATTTCCTGACGATAAAAACCTCTTGTACGGGGTCCCGCGGGGCTCAGTCATCGGCCCCAGCCCAGGCTTTTACGTACTACACTACATTTTACAGTCTTTGAAAAGACGATAGTTATTGCTCTGTGATTAAGGGGATATAATACCCTGATTTTCATCAGTACCCATCTTCTTTATTTTGTTGCAAATTGATGAAGTATTTATATATGTTCATCACCTCATGTCCTGAACTTATAAAATATCTCTACATACAAAGTGCTTTTTAACCATTTTAGAAAATCATTTTAGCCCTATATATTTTTTTGTTTACTGTATCCTAGTAACTGAGATGTGTGTTTCATAACAAACCATAATTTATTCTATCCAACATGTCCAAGTAGAATACATGAATAGAATACATTAAATCCTTTGTTATACTATCTATAGAAATGTACTCACTGATTATAACACTGAATAAATTAAATAGGCCTAATCTCTTCCACATAGACAATTTAATACTATACCATGTATGTATCTTCTATAATGTGTTGTTAGGAAAAGAGATTAAAAAAGGATATAAGGTCATCAAAGGTCAGGTTATAGGTCAATTGGTTCAGGTCAAATTCAGGCATCAATTTTGAATACATGTGATAGTCTGTGATATCATACATGTCATAATGAGGCATCAATTTTGATATTTTGTCTGTTACTGGATATATAATGGAAATGTGTGAGGTGGATATACTAAGATACCTTGGGATGTAAATGGTGAGTACAATTTAGATTGCCTAGTTGAGATGGATTGGGCAAATAAATATAAAATAGTTACCAAAATCACAAAAATGAAGCTTACGGAAAACTACCTAATATGGTGGTATAGGTGACAAAAATACAATCTTTTTCAACATTGCTGTAGTGTGGTTGTGGTAACATGTTTAATACCTATGGCTTACTTAAGTTTTAGTGAAATAGTGTCGCAAGTTCAAAATACAAAATATAGCTCAACATCGAAAATAGAAGCATTTTAACCGGTTCGTTTTTGATAGTTGTGGAGCACCAAGTTCATGAAGTCATAAAAGAAATCAGGGACCACTTATTCCCATTTTACATATCAACATTATTTCCCTAATGTGTTAGCAACACATATCCAAAATTTTAACGAAATCCGTTGATAGTTAGCTTTCCAAAATGAAGTGAATTTAAAACATCAGTGATGTACCACTTTTTGTTTTGGCTTATACCATTAGAAGCATGTACGCTTCATTGATACTGATGCCACCAATTGAACGAGAAGATTTGCCCCTTCATTTTGCATACCACTTTGTCCAATTTATTTTTCTCATTTCTTCACAAAATGCAAAAAAATGCAAAAAAAATGCAATGGGTGTAGTACCCCCTTGATTCCTTTATGATTTTAAAATAGTTTATACATATTGCTTTCTCTCATACACGGTTCCCGTTTCTATAGACTAAAACCGACTTTTAAAATAGTGAAATTACTGATTGACTGATTCACCTCTTTAGAATTATTAAAAAATATATTGCTTTCATATTATTTTGTGACAAACCTGTGCTTAGGTTGGTCTTGGAACCTGAGGTAGGATCTGATACGGGAAGTGCAACATTTGTTCCCATTGACCACGATACAACTTTCGTCTAGATAATGAGGTAAATGAAAGAAAGGCAGGTTACATTAAGCAAGTTAAGATCAAGAAAATCAAATATATGACCCAGACCCCAGAGTTTGTTATGGTATGTAATCAGTGGACTTCGGTTGTATATATAAATGCGCATATATAAATGCGCACGTGACCAGATGGCCAGTGCCATGTTCGTGTTACCTCACTGTCAATCACTGAAATTGCGATTACAGTTCCAGGTGGTGGCCGCATTGCATTCTCTAAATTCAGTAAATTTTCATCGTCAACCGTGTAATTGAATGGGATTATTTTGAAATTTTAAAACGCTTGAAATATCACAAACAAATAGGCCTATGTTGATAAATAATATAAATACAAGCTAAAACCTTTGGAGTTCGATAATGAACCCCACAAAATTAACCGACTATATTGGAAAATGCCATACGGCCGGGCGGTTTCACATGTTGCCGGCTCGATCATGTCATCCGCCGCCTGCACAGTTCTGACCTTAAAGCCAATCATGTCCCCTTTCATACTTTCATGCCGTTGCGACAAGAGGCATGACTTATCAGCCATTCACAAGTCTTGATTGTGTCTGTTTGCCTACAATGCGCGTGTGTCACGCCGCTCGGCGGCAAGCAGCATGATAGTATGAAACCAGCACTACGTCATAGATATGGCCAATTGGCACGCCCATTTAGCACGGAAATTATGAAATATAAGTTTGTAAATCAGCTATATCTAGCTTTTCCGTAGTTACACAGCCGTGACGTTAGTCACGGCTGTGTCTTTTTTCTTACAGGTTCTTTCTTCTTTCTTTCTTCTTTCTTTCTTCTTTCTTTCTTCTTTCTGCCGACCACTACATTTGCTCTAGCACTTACATGCTTACGCCGATTTTGACCTAACTTAGACACAACCATCATTGACCTTGCCCCTACAGGTCATATGAAACTCGTAGTGTCAAAGGTCACGCAGGGGTCATAGGGTCAAAACGTGATTTCAACTCAAAATGCTTCTTCTCCTACAGATTACGTATGACGGTGACCCCACTTGCACACATGCATTACTATTACCCAGTGTCTATGGGGTCCTCACAGATTTGGGGTCAAAGGTCATTAAGGGGTCACTTCCGGTATAAAACGAAAAACCTTCAAAATTTTTATTTGCTAACAAAACATAGGACAGTAACGGTATGTTCACACATAAATTGTAATTACCCTGTGTATATGTGGTATTTTTGTATTTAGGGTCAAAGGTCATTAAGGGCCACTTCCGGTACAAAACGAAATACCTTTAAAATGCTTCTTCTCCCACAAATTACGTAGGACAGTAACACCACTTGCATACATGCATTGTTATTATCCAGTGTCTATGGGGTCCTCACAGATTTGGGGTCAAAGGTCATTAAGGGGTCACTTCCGGTATAAAACGAAAAACCGTCAAAAAATTTTATTTGCTAAGAAAAACATAGGACAGTAACGGTATGTTCACACATGAATTGTGGATACCCAATTCATATGTGGTATTTTTGTATTTGGGGTCAAACGTCATTAAGGGGTCACTTCCGGTATAAAACGAAAAACCGTCAAAATTTTTTATTTGCTAAGAAAAAATAGGACAGTAACGGTATGTTCACACATGAATTGTGGGTACTCAATTCATATGTGGTATTTTTTATTTGGGGTCAAATGTCATTAAGGGGTCACTTCCGGTCTGAGACGAAAACCTTCAAAATGCCCTTCTGCCACAAGTAACATAGCAAAGTGGTGCCACATGCACCCATGCATTGACATTAGCCAATGTCTATGGCCGTTTTCATATATTTTGGGGTCAAAGGTCATTAGGGGTAACAACACGGCTGTGTTCGTGGGTTAGACCACAGCTTAGTCTAGTTAATTTTTTTTCCGTGATGGAAAACGTTAATAAAGAGTTTATCTTTCGGGTCAAGTTATTTTACCCTTTGCAATCAATGCCACTATTTTGCAAAAGCAATTTTCCTTGCGACCTGTCATTTTCCCTATACTTTTGCACGGGGAGTTTATGTACATCCGGGTACCTTATATCGTTTAATACGGTATGGCGACTTGTAGATGTCACGTGCGCATTTATATATGCGCATTTATATATACAACCGAAGTCCACTGGTAATGGACACACAATACGAAATATAGTTAAGGATATTTGTCACTTTACTCTGGGCCTTTGACTCTCATCATGTTCATGGTCCATTATTATCTAATCCACAGGAATATGAAAAAATGACGGTCCAAGTGTTGTGTGTGTTACTATATTAATTATCTGTAGAATTAACTATTATTTTTTTAAAAGAAAATTACTTCGTAGTGACAGGTGATGGAGGCACTTTGCAAGTAAACAAACAAACACACCAAGAACATACCGTGCTGTTGATGTAACTATATACCGCAATATACAGCATGTACGTATATCCTTCATGAAGTGGTTCATTTGAGTATTCTCCATACATTCTATCATCTCCTACAATGAATATGGAGTCCATCATCACGTCTGCCTTTGGTATTTCTGCTGCCACATAGGCATAATGACCATAGACACTGTCTATTTTCTGCTCAAACGAAATTGTATCATTTTTCTTCGTGATTTCCAGTTCGACTCCCACCAGATAGCCACTGTTATAATTTTGAAAATTAAATCTAATGATTAAGTCCGGTTCATATAATACAGTAATTGGTATTGGGGAATTTATGACGATGGCGATGAATGCTATTAGAAGACAACATAGTTATTACATTTCCGACAAAATACGTATTTGCATAGGACGTGCAAAAATGCCGATGTTGATGGGCTGTTCTTGTCCCTAGGAGATATTTTTCGTGAAAAGTCCTTGGAAATTTGTTAGATTACACATTTTTAACGGTTTATTCAACCGATCACGGATTTTTGTCTCCTAGTATGTTGTTTCTGAAGTTTTTGATGATGCTATTGATGACTTATCCAGGTTATATCGAATAAAATATTACCTGACAAATTCAGAAGAACTCTGTGGAATTTCTATTTCCACAGTTGATGTTGATAGTTGACTTCTGCTGATTTCTTGTAATCTACTGGAAGTCGAAATGTCTAAATTAAATAAATCAAAATAAGCAGTGATGGGTAAACAGCACAAACGAGAGATTGAGCAAATGAAAAAGGAAAGTGAAAAAAGAAAGCACATGATGGTGTATCAATGGAAGAGAAAAACAAAGAGTTTAAGTCAAATGTGACCGTCCACGGCGAATGAGCCGTAAATTCCTCCCCCAGTCAATTTTGTTTTATTTCGTGTTTAAAAATAAACATCATAAACTTAAAATGGTATATCATTTGACTTCAAACGATATCCAGAAGCGGGGTTATGGTTTGATAAACTTTGCTCCTTCAACAAAATTATAGCTTTTTACGTTTTTACATGTGTCTCTTTTTCCATATTGCTGGCAATAAATATCAAACAGTCGTAATTGGCGGTCATTTCAAATCATCCCCAAGTCAACGAGGTGTAAGAAAATTGTTGGTTATGCATACCTGTACAAAATACAATGCCTGGTAACCCACCACTTGAACAGGATTTAGCCAAAGCAAACAAAGACCAGAGCTATTAAAAGTTCTATAGCCATCTAAGGTAGAAGCTTATTATCCACTTCAACAATAGGATTATTGATTAGTTTTTGACTTCAAAATGAGACGGATGTCGGGCCAGCTTAAGTTACCGATGAATATGACCTTCGTACACATTTTACACCGTAACTCAGAATACAATTTAGGGTATTTACGGCTCATTTGTGCTGCCGGGTCACAAATGGTTATTAATAGTCAACAGACGGAACAAAATATATGTTACTGGAGACTTCTCCTTGTCCACATACTTCGGAAATCGGTCACTGATCGTTTTTAGCTTGAATGTCCAGTATGAGAACGGGAAAACTTTACTGATGTATAGATGTTTCACTGCTTCAGATATACCAGGCTTATGCAACTATTTATGTTCCTGTGTGGGGAGCCTGTGCTGAATGTTAGTTATGGTTCAAAAATGGTGGTTTATAACCATCTTTGAATGCATAAACCAGCTGCTACAATACACCCCTGTGACCCGGCAGCACAAATGAGCCGTAAATTCCCTAAATTGTATTCTGAGTTACGGTGTAAAATGTGTACGAAGGTCATATTCATCGGTAACTTAAGCTGGCCCGACATCCGTCTCATTTCGATAGTCAAAAAATAATTGTTGAAGTGGATAATAAGCTTCTACCTTAGATGGCTATAGAACTTTTAATAGCTCTGGTCTTTGTTTGTTTATATTGCTAAATCCTGTTCAAGTGGTGGGTTACCAGGCATTGTATTTTGTACAGGTATGCATAACCAACAATTAACAATGAGAGAACTTTCTAAACCTCGTTGACTTGGGGATGATTTGAAATGACCGCCAATTATGACTGTTTGATGTTTATTGCCAACAATGTGGAAAAAGAGACACATGTAAAAACATAAAAAGCTATAATTTTGTTGAAGGAGCAAAGTTTAACAAACCATAACCCCGCTTCTGGATATCGTTTGAAGTCAAATGATATACCATTTTAAGTTTATGATGTTTATTTTTAAACACGAAATAAAACAAAATTGACGGGGAGGAATTTACGGCTCATTCGCCGTGGACGGTCACCCCTGTTGTTTAAAGGTCTTTTGGTATGACCAAAAGGGTGTTATCAAGGCATTGTTCAGGCCTATATGTTTACCTTCTTCAGTAACCGGATCAGTAGATTGTGTTATTATCGCAGGAACACTTCTACCGACATCTGTATGAGCTGCTACCTGTATTTCATATTTTGTCGATGGTTGGAGATTCTGAATCTCGAATGTCCTTTGCAGAGAATTTACCTCGTCGTGAAACTCAAAAGCAACAGCAGGAGCAAACACTGGGTCGTAAGGTTTGTCTATTATTTTTCCCTGCACCTGATAATAATTATTTAAAAAGGTAAGTGCGCTGCTGTTATTTACACTAATTTGAGTGTCCAGCGGTAAGGTATTCCAATTATTTCCGGATGACTAATGACAATGTATAATTTTTTGTTTCTATTCTCGTTACAAAACTTTTACATGTATTTCAAACAGGAGATATTTTGGCTCAACATTTTCTTAATTGTCCATTTAGGTCAATAGATGAAAAAAGAGACCCAGTGTCGTACACTATTCTGTATGGAGCACCCTAACGGGAACACTGCCACACGTTAATGTTTACCAGGGAAATTGATATGCAAACTTATTGTTGCTGCTAATAGAGAGACTCGTGATTCTAGTTAGAAACACTATAGCCTCAAGTATACGAATCGGTTCGCAAATACTGTAAAAAGGTTTTTTTTTTTAATCTTCAATTCATAACTTAGGCTAGAATTTTAAGAAATCGATGCTTACGTTGAGATGAATACAGATCTTTTACCGTATAAAAACTTACGGAGTATTTGATCATGCTATTTGTATATTCAGGATCTGTCCACGATATGTGTATCGACGTCTTGGATACATCTACGACTCGTACCATTGGTGCTGTAAGAAAAGTATATTAAAAATGCAAGATTACTGGGAGTTTCAATAGGTGACGAAAAACACATTGATTTTAGAAACTAAGTTATACACCTGAACTACTGGTATTTATTGACCAATAATGATAATAAAAACTGCTGTAGGCCTATACTGTTTAACCTGATAAATTTAAAACTGAATAAAGTTTTATTCTGCAAATTTAGATGCCATAATATTTGCCACGGTGTCCCTTTGTATAAAAACGATGCAGATTCGGTACACTTTTGGCTTCAGTTTTAACCGTTTCCGATGTACCAAATATGTATTCGCTTTAAGGGGGTACTACACCCCTGTGGTAAATTTGTGACTATTTTTGCATTTTTCTCAAAAGTTATGTATATTATTGGGGCAAGGAATCCAATTACTACACTGGAATTTCAGTGATTCAAGACAAGTGGTTCAGTTTATATGATCGGAAATGAGGTACATTCTTGCGGTACCTCTTTTCTTATCATAAATAACGAACCGCTTGTCTTGGGTCACTGAAATTCCAGTGTAGTCATTGGATTCCTTGCCCCTATAATATACATAACTTTTGTTACCACTGTGTTATTAGTTTTTGAGAAAATGCAAAAATAGACACAAATTTATCGAGGGTGTAGTACCCCTTAACCAACATGTCTTAACATTTTGATCAAATAAGTTTTACTTTGCAGCCTAGATTTAAGAGTACAATTATGGGTAATTTCAATTCCCTGGCACGTAAGGTAACAGAGATGTGATGATGAAGCAAAATATGCTACTACTACAATAAATTATAAATTAAAAATATCATTAGTTGTAAGCAATTATGAAAAGATGATGTATCAACCGTTTCTTGAAAATATCCAAAGACCTGGCAATTGCTTCCAAATTAGAGGAGCGTTGCCTGAAAAAGACCGGTCGGCAAAAGTTGAATGTTGAATGCGAAGTTTAACAAATTGAGGTGCAGAAAAAGATGTAAATTGTAAAATACATTGCCTTAAGATATGAATGAAATATCAGTAGTTACTTCTTGTATTGTATTGCTGGCTGATTTTGTCACATGTGCTATTTTTAAATTAAAAAATGGTATGATAAAGGAAGAACGCAACGAATTCAGCATGAAATCTCTAATTTTAGATAGGACCTATACACAAGTTATTTTCAAATGTTCAAATCAAACGACTTCTGCTTAATTAGCTTATGTAATATGTATATGGCATTTGCTAGTATGCATGAAATATCAGAAAAAGCTTTGCAATTTAAGTTACGGAATGATTTCTTAGATACCTTCTGGTTTTTCCATTGTAGTTATCACCATCGTGTGAGCAGGACCAACGCCTATCTCCGTTGCGGCTGCCACCGAGAAAGTATAGCTTGCTGACGAGGACAAATTTCCAAAGCTGACATACTCATCTGCTGTTTCATCGTTCTTTATGATCATACCGTTGTTGTTGGTGAAGGTGTAGAAGTAAGATACTATCGGACCGTTTCTAGACCCACACGGAGGGATAGACCATCGAAAACTGACTTTTTTGTATGATACATGGTACGTCTTGACATTAGACGGAGGGGATGTGGGGCCTGAAACGTTGACAATTATTAACATTATAAATTATAATGTTATTCGTCATCACCACCAACATGGCAATCATGCCGCTACCAACACCAACACCGCCTCCGCTACCACCGCTGCCACAGTAACGGTGGAATTGGCTATACTTAGGTGAAATGCACCAGGACGACGTAACGTACCTTAAGGGTATATTCGTCGGGGCTATTTGGCAGTTGGGACGTACAACTCACGACCTAGGTTTAAAAACAAAATTCTATGACGTAAATATGAAGCTGCTACGTGTCAAATACATACAAGTACACATGATATTATAAATGGCATTTTGCACCCATATTTATTCAACGACTCATAGTATTATCGAAATTAATCAAGATTTAAAATTCAAAAACCTGTAAGTAAATCAACCTAGTCTTCTTGCTAAAATGATCACATAAATAATTCTAAAACTGGTCATATTAACCATTTGGTATAGTTAGAAGGGCTTTCTATCATTTTTCAAGGTGTTTTAAATTAATACAAAAAAGGGCACAAAGCTGACTGAGTGCGCTTATTACAGCTAATGAAGATCAAATATAGAAGAGCCCCGTATCAGCCAGTATGGCATGAAAGCAAGGTGAATGAAATTGGTGACGGGTTGTCTCTAAGTAACTATCAAAATTGGAATTCCGTTGCAGACAGCTCGACACACATTTCGTACGTTTACCTTTTTTTTATATCCCTCCTCAAAACGCAAAAGGTATTTTGTAGTTAAGGTGGTACTTACGATGTGACAGTGTGGTGCACTCTAACCATAACCTTCTTTTCACCCTTGGTGAAAGGGTTGTGAATGCATAATACAATTACCTGATTGTCCAGTCATTTGTGACAATAAAGTTGACACTGTTCCATTCTTTCCACTTAGAACAGGGGTAACATAAACTATGTAGTTCGAGTTATATTCCAATCCTTGAATAGTGAGGAAAGATGACGTAACTTGATCTGCATTGGTTACAGGTTCATTCGACAGAGGCAAGCATTGATCACGATTGGTCAGTTGATAAGACACTAAATATTCAATTTGAAGGCAGGATTTGCTCTCTATGATATCAGGCTCCCACTTAACAGTCAGTGTATTTCCACCTGGTGTTGTTGACAGTTCTTTAATTGTTGACAGTTCTTTAATTGATGCAGAAATAAAAATAATTAGAAAGTAAGACGATATAAACAAAGGGTAAACTACGGAAGTTTATTTATAAGAACATGCAACATGCAATTCCTTACACGTGAAGTCATTATCTTGTAACAAAATGCTGGTTTGCTTGCTGTGTTGGGGAAACGCACCATACTGAAATGGAAATGCCTTGGTCTGAGGAAAGCATCTTGGTGGCATTTAAACATTTCCGTAACAAACTGTAAACGATATAGGCAATAATTCCAAAAATCTACCAAAATACCCCGGGTTTCATAATTGGAATAGACTCATTTGACTAAAGCCAAGTGATGGCGGATGAAAATGTATTCTTAACTTAAAAACATCTTACCTGGACATTGTTCTAAAATGTTGCATTTCCAGAAACCACACAGATACAGGTACATTGGAAGAAATGAAATAATGAAATTTTTTATTAAAAGGATAAAAAAAACACACATTTGTATAGTTTGATAGTTTTAATTGTTTTAATGAATAAGCGACTTAATCCCGTTCAGCACCAACATGACCAATGCAGGAAGGTTTAAGAATTAGGATATTTCACGGCAAGGTATTGTTTTATTTATAAGTTCTTAGACCAGTCATAACGGCGCATTTTGTTGTTATATTATGAACCGCATATCCTGGCATGTCAGTATCATATGAAGCAAACACAGGACACGTTGGAGGACCCGACTTATGCGAGAAGCTAAAAAGGCAGTGATGACGCAACGGGTGAATAAGTGGAGTATGGGGCATTGTGCTACCCTTCTCTCAAATAATAATAATCATTATTAGAAATACACTTGGATTTGGAATCAGGTACATTCAAAGAAAAAGCGCAACCAATATGTATTTACTTCATAATTTAGTCTTTATAATTTTCATTTAAATACGAAGTTAATATATATGATTTTACGTTGGCAATTTTCTCCAGACCATCCATCAGCACATCGTCCATTGCTACACACTCCGGTATCGGCTGCACAAGATACGTCAGGTTCACAATGGCATTGGGACCTACAGCTGGCACCATACATGCCAGTTAGACAATCTGAAAGAAATTCGAGAAAAAAAAATCAAGGCATAACTGGTTTAAAGATCTAAATCCGCCTTTTGTGATTTGATGGAAACAAGAAGGTCAATTTATAATCTTTCCTTAAAAAGAATAAGCGACGAACCACAAGGTTTTCTGTATTCTGGTTTTTTTTCTGTATGTAGTTCAAATCTCTGCTAATGTAAATGTCTAAACGATATGGCTCTACAGTACATAGCAACATTTTTTTTATGTACATGAAAACCCTAATATTAACACTAGACAAGATTGTATCTTCAAAATGTTGAAATGGTTATGATACCGGACATTTTAAATCATCTTTTTCGTACAGTGGCTTTAAATTTGGAATATTGCCGAGTAATGAAGTAAGAGGTTCAACAAATGTGCAGACTTTCAAGCAAATATCAAGTCTTTAAAATTTTGAGCATGTACTTGTAAAATAATGTGTTCTTATTTACTTTGAAATATTGTACGTATTTTTGTATTTAATACAGTGGCGTAGTCAGCACTTTTTCAAAGGGGGGCCAAGACAAATTTTAAGGGAGTTAAACATTGATGAAAATGGTCAAAATTTGACTTAAAAATACGAAAAAAGGCCTAAAAATCTTAAATATCGAGAAGACCACCATCCCACGTGGGGCTTTACATTGAGGCAGCTGCCCCTTTGCCACCCTGGCTACGTCACTGATCTAATACAGAAAGAACTGTATCGGGAACTGAATTTTTTGGTATTTTAAGGCATAAACCAAGCATAACTAAGGAGTATATCAGCTATATCACATACCTTTTTAATTTTGACAATTTTCGGCCCGTTTTTGAAATAAAAGAATTTTACGAAACTACCTCATTTTCAATTCGTTCCACAGAGTCAAATATCTATCAATGACAATAGCCGCCTCATGCTCTGATGATGCGCAGTGATAAATGATTATCATTGATTGATATTTGAATCAGTGGAAAGGTTTGAAAATGAGGGAGTTTCGTAAAATTCTTATATTTTAAGAACGGTGTGGTCAATTGTCAAAATTCAAAAAGGATATGATAGCTGATTTTGTTATTTAACCACGCCAGTTATGAACTGGTGTTCCCAATAGGGTGGTGTTGTTTCGGTTTGTAGTGAAAAATGACTTATTTGTAAGAAGTAAACAACTTTAGTCTGTTTCAATACCATAAAATGTGCATTCATTTTAAAGCCTGGAAAGTTCTCCTTTATTTGGTACCAACATTAATATTCTGTGATTTTAAATAAAGAAGTTGCGAGTAATTATGTAAACGAAGATGCAGGGTGGTGCAATTGGGATACGGAATTGGGATACGGTTTGCATGTAAAGTCTATGGAAAAAAATGTGCACCCAGTTCATCAAGGCTTATCTATATTAGAACAATGAATAAAACCTTTAAATAATATACTGTTGTAAAGCTAATCAGTTGTACTCTGCTTTTATACTAAATTCAATTGGTGTGTGTTTTTGTTAACGAAGTACTGTAATGAATGAATGAATGAATGAATGAATGAATGAATGAATGAATGAATGAATGAATGAATGAATGAATGAATGAATGAATGAATTAATTAATTACCCCATAGACCAACAGTATAAGTTCCTGGGACACGGATCGCGCACCATCTTATATTGAAACACTCATAATGTACAAACTATAGACCCTATCACAGCAAAATTATACATTTTTTTGAAGGAAAAAGTCTATTCTTTCCACAAATGGTATCTATTTTCCAGTAGGGGCATGTCTTAAGCAATCCAAGCAGTATTCCTGGATTTTCCACTCATTTTGACTGAAAATTTCGTAATATGTCATTCCGTGTATCATAACAGTACATCAACTAGGGGCAACTTTTTCAAAGTATACATATTTAGGTTGGCCATTGCCTCTACTTTGCACTGAAAAGTTGTTTTTTTGATATGTGCTATGGTTTAGATGTTACATATAAAAAGCGGTGCTACTTGTTTTACATCATTTTCATGCATACAAGAGACTTAAGACTTGCCCCTACTGACATTTAAATGCCATATTTGGAAAGACTGGACATTTTCCTTTCAGAAAATATATACTTTTACTATGATAGGGTCTATAGTTCGTATATTATGAGTGTTTCAATGCAAAATGATGCGCGATCCTTGAAATTTACTGACGAAACGCAAAGGAACACTGCCGTTAAAATATACAAACAGTTAAGTTTACGACGATACATTTTTTCAGGGACAACCTGTAACTATATATACTATTAAAATTGCATGTTGATAATTGCTGCTTTTGAAAACTTTGTAAATGTGTAGCAGGGTCCCACGTTAGACCAGCTATTTGCTTGAATTGGGCTACACTGGATAATTAAATAAATAAATTTGGTTTGTCATTTGTACCGGTATTAGAATTTCTCAGTCGTAGAGTGTTTTTGCGAAAACCTTACCTTGATCACAATCAATCCCATAATAACCTGCGGCACATGAACACCCGTATGGATTAGACAAACAGAACAATTTTCCTCTACAAGCATCTGGATTTGCGCTAGAACATCTTAACTGTCCGTCTTGGCCCCATTTGTTACGTCCTAAAACTAGCAAAAAATTTAAAAAACATTTGATTTCATAAAACTTCAACCATTTCACCGGCGTAACATATTTTGAAGGGTTGAATTTCCAGGCGAAATCACGTTTCATATTCGACACAAAGGAGCACAAGGCGGCTGGAACAAAGACCAATATCTGATCTGAAATTGAAATTTAGTGGTCTCCGAGTCTTATATCTACTTCAATACAGGGTGCCCAGCAAACACAAAACGTTTTCGACATCATTCGCAAAAGGTTATAAAAGGTTGTCAGAAAACGTTTAAATGTCGGGTTATATAAAGGGTATATTAAGAGTATAAAACGTTTTCATAACCTTAAAAAACATTTTTTGATAATCTAGTGCTCAGCAAACAAAAATGTTTTACAGAAAACGTTTAAATGTCGGGTTATATAAAGGGTATAAGACGTTTTAATAACATTCCAAAAACATTCTTGAAAACTTGATACAAAACATTCTAAACAAAATGTTATTTTGGGGTTGAAAAAAAAAGTTTGCCCAAAATATTTTCAATAACGTTTTAAAAACGTTTTCATGACCTTTATATAACCCGACATTTAAATGTTATTAAAAGGTTTTGAAAAACACATTTTAAGAACATTTCTGTGTTTGCTGGGTTCAAACATTTTAACATAATGTTATTTAAGTATTGACACAATATTTGGCAAAAATGTTTGCAAAAATAGTTTACAATAACTTTTTTTGAAAACATTTAAAAATATTGTTGTAGTGTGTTTTTATACAAAACGTTTTAAAACGTTATCATGACCTTTATATAACCCGACATTTTAATGTTATTAAAACGTTTTTACCTAAACCAAAAGCCAAAATATAACTTATTTAAAACGTTTTAAAACGTTTTTGTGTTTGCTAGGTGTATCAAAAAAGTATACAGTTTAAAAAGTACGAGGTCAAAATATGTTAGGTGATAGCTGAATCAACATCATGTCCTTCCACACTTACTGGCATGTGACCATTAATAAGGACTCAGTGGCTATTATTGTGAGCCGTGTAAAAAGGCAGTTGAGCTAAGTCAATTAAAATAACATGAAAATTACAGTTTTACCACTTTCTTTACAGTAATTGACAGAACGCCTTGTAGAAATGTTTGAAAATCGTGTGATTGCTTTGAAACACTGAGTAGAGTGACCTAAGATTTACACTTCTGAATCTGAAATCAAAGGTTTTCTCCTGAGACACACAAATGCACAAGTTGACATCATTGTTAAGAATAGCTGATATCTGCGTACAAAGGAATGGTGGTTATGCCCTGGTCGCCATGTGGAAGATAAGAATGTCAATTACTGTAAAGAAAGTGGTTCAACCTATGATTTTTATGTTGCTTTGAATTTACTTGACTTCGCGCAACTCTAACCAAAAAGTCAAATCGCAATCCCAATCTGTACGTATGAACCGCGCGTTGCTTTGTTATAATGATTTCTTACAAACAAAAAAGGATCCTATTAATAGTAAGACTTTCTTTCGTATTTTCATCATCCTTGACTGTCTTTAATATATATTTTTAACGGCCAATTTGTGTGCATTTTCAACGTTCTTTCCACGTTCATTTTGTACGTGACAAATCTTCAAAACTGGCTAAATACGCGACTTCGCTTCGATACAGGAGAGTGCTTTTGAATAGATGGATGGCCGTACGATCATGGTGTTTGGAAATCGCAATTTCTCTAAGTCCTTTACAAGTACAAATAACAACAACAAATCACTACATTATAGAGCACACTATTTAAAGGCGGCAAGCGGCGCCTTTACCTGTTTCCTCACTCTTTATTAGCATCTTTTGCCGGTGTAGCGCGTGTAAATAAGAAAGTGGGGGGAGTGATTGTTTAATCAAATCAAGTCATAAAATATCAGCAACTCATTTGCTGAAAAAGCCGCGAAGAATACCGTGTATATATTTTCTTATACCTGTTTCACAGTGTACACCAATGAATCCTGGTGCGCAGACGCATTTTCCAGACTGTCCATCACAAAGTCCTCCATTATAACAATAAGGGCATGAAGATTGACAATTAGGCCCCCATTTATTAGGGTCACATGCTGGAAAAAACAATAAAAGACATATATTTTGTTTCTTGATCACAACTGCACTTTGTTTAATTCATTTTCACTCTCTCTTTCACTCTGTTGTTGTTATTTTTTATATAAATGTAATTTTCTATTTTAATTGATGTTTACTTCGATTTCAAAATTGTGAAAATACAGTCATTACGTAACAACAAAATATTTGTCAGCATTTTTGTTGCTTATCTAGCAAGCAAGAATTATGAAAACAGTATGGTACAAATTTACATTTATTGTTTTAACTTACCTCGAACAAGTAGTTGAAAAATAGCATCTTCGGGCATATTCAGTGCACTCATACACACCTGCATCATTAACGGTAACATTGGAGATTGTCACACTTGTCAAGTCAGCCCAATTTGGATTCCTTCCGCCAGAGTACCGCACGTTATTATGAAACCATACGAGAGAGGTCTTGGTTGTATTCATTGTGAACGTCACTGATTCACCAATACTAACTGATTGTGAATTGTGCTGAGGAGTGACATCACCTAAAACATAAAAAGACTTTTATGGCTTTCTAAATAAACTCGAGCGTTCAACGAGACCCAGGAGCACAGGTATTCAATAGGTTTGATCTAAACGTTGCAAAATTTTGTGTAATTTCGCCCTCTCAGTTACTTATTCCATGGAGCTTCTAAACAAATGGAGGAAGGACCTCACACATCTGTTTAAACTCGCAGGAAAACCTCATTGGAACCAAATGTCCTTGAGTGTAAAAAAAAATACGTTTAGCAAACGGAGAAACACTTCATTGATAACCCATCCAATACCAATTGATATATGTTGTTCCATCATCTCGTAAACTTTCAAACAATATCCAAAACTGGGATCTAAAGTTAAATAGTCATATGAAGCCCCGTGTAGGGTTTCCATTCATTTATCACTTTCTCGAAGCCTGTGCATCCAACTGTATCAACGTACCATTCATGTTTGAATAGAGTTGCTATGATCACCATGAGTATTTTACCACTCACTGACTATCTCACTCACTCACTCACTCACTCACTCACTCACTCACTCACTCACTCACTCACTCACTCACTCACTCACTCACTCACTCACTCACTCACTCACTCACTCACTCACTCACTCACTCACTCACTCACTCACTCACTCACTCACTCACTCCCTCACCCCCCCACTCACTCACTCACTCACTAACTCACTCGCTCACTCAATCAATCACTGAGTCACTCAATCACTGTACAATGTAATAGCTATTTGGCTTACTATCTTGTCTCATAACTATGGTGGTAATCCTTTCTGTTTCGCCATCTTTATCAGCTTGACAATAAAATGCACCTATTCTCATCATACCACCCGACGCAGGCATATGCAACAAGCGTGCCGAAAAGTGAACATGGTCACTTTCCCATGATCCAAAAGGTAATCCACTTCCAGTGCTTGTATCAGATGTTCTTCCAAATGACACCAAAGCATCTGTGTCATTGCTACTCTTGTATCCTCCGATGTACAGGTCATCGTCACCATTGATATCTATTCGTGGATGGTTACTGAGGCAGGTAACATCCAAAATACCAGTAGTCTCTGAAAAGGAAGTTCAAATTAAGTCATGATAATTCATTCCTTAGTGAAATATTTTGTTATTACCTGCAAAAATCACATCATGTTATGAAATCCTTTACAGTATGGTTTGTGTGACGGAATTCAAAAATGAATTGGAAATTAAAATCAAAATTAATAATACCTTTAATTATTTGCATAGTTACTACTACAAATGCGAGCAGAGCCGCCATGTTACCAGTATTGAAGCACAGTAATATAATGGCGAATAAATGATGCTGTCGAACTTCCGTGTATTTCTATATCATTTAGCGTGCAGATTTTGACCTTTCTTTCGGTAAAATCACTCATGTGACGAATTGCAGTGGGATAGCAGGAGCTGCATTTTTCCGGTTGTAGCCATTTAACTGGAAATTTAAATGTTGCAAATATTACAGATTGTTTCTACAAAATCAATATAATAGAATCTCTATACAGTTAAATGTTGCACTTCCAGCGATCAATGGTTGTTAGACGTAAGTATTGTGGCATCTCAAGGCGATGTTGTGGAGAACAATATTTACTGCAGCTATAACACAACGATGTAAACCGTATAGACCTAAGTATTTAACAAAGTGTGAAAAACAGTGAAATGTTAGTTGGTTTGAGCCAGTCCTGAACACCACGCCCATTATTTTTGGTAATGGTCTGTTTTGAACCATTTATATTACACATACATTGAACAAATCAAATTGCTTGCACCGAAATACTAAGTAGGTAAATATAATAGTTCAAAAAGAAATTTAATGACAAACTTTAAATTCATAATTAGAAACACATCTCAGGAGCCAGCATTATCAAAGCAATACAATAGTTAATTCATTTGTAAATTTTGCTAGTTATGAACAATTCCAACTAATTACGAAGGTGATTTACTCACGTTTTAGTGACGTTTCACCACTAAACTAGTGGGTTCATCCAACTGGCAACTGGTCGTCCCTTTAGTATCCGACTTATTGAGCATCAAAAAGAGGTGGAGAAATTTGAATCCAGACCATTTACGGGTGCAAATCGCAAATCACAGACATTCACAGATCTGCCATCACAAATCACGTGGTCTCTACAAATCACTCCATCAATTGAGAGGACTCTAAATTCATTAATCGTGAAGATGAAGACTACCAGGTTTCTTAAAGAAGCCTTTTGGATCCGCAGAAAAGACACGACACTCTAAACAAGGACGAGGGGACTACATACTCAAAATCATCTTTGACCAACAGTCCGATGTGATGAGTTGTCAGTCTAATGAAACCACTAGTGAAACGTCACTAAAACGTGAGTAAATCGCCTTAGTTTTATTAGTTGTAATTGTTCATTATGATCATTGTTAAATGAGTAATGAATAATGCTAATTGCAAAGCGTTGAATTTATAAATGACGGTTGACGGTATCATGTGCTAAGATATTTCAACACCATGAAATATATATCTTACACAGTTATGTATAAACAGACATTTGAAGAATCAAGTAACCATTTGGTACTTCTCATTGTGGGTAGGTGACACGAACTATAGTGGTTTAATAACGGGATCTGACTTCTAGAAAAACTGATGTTTTAGATATCACCTGCTTCAATTCATTCAAATATATGTATAGCAGGCTTTTGGAAATTATTTGTAAGACCGGCGGAATGGCAGGAGCCACAATTTTCCAGATTTAGTATACGGTATTTAACTAAAAAAAGACCACAGTTTACTTCTCAATAATTAATACATTGATCTTTATTGGAAATTAGTCAAGAAAGCAAATAATTTATATCTCCATAGGTTTTGTGGTTCTTGAGTTACATGGTTCTTGATTTAATGCCAATAATATATCAACATGGAAGTTTTGGGTGTTTTCCATCTCCAGAGAAAAATCATACACATGAGCGGATGTGGCATCCTATATTTTAAGCCTTGGCATCTCCATCATTGAACGCATACCATTCCTTTTGTGTGTCAGGCAGTTATAACAAGTAAATCATAGATCTTCAAAATAACTAACCACGTACACTTCAAATCTTCACTACCTCAGGGGAAAGCATTATTAACACACCTCCCAAGAAATCAACATTTCCCTGAAGTTGATAATTGCCTTACTTTCATATATAGATAAATTCGGCACAATAAGAAGCTGACCTGCACTTTTATTAAACTAGCGAAATAATATTTCTGAGTCAATATTATACTTCAGCCACTAGCGATTTGTATCAAAATATTTGACCAATGCGCTTATTATGTGTATCTCAGTTTTTCAGTTCACAATATGCTAATCAGGGTCAGAGGTTACGGGGGTTAGGGCTAGACTTAGATTATTAATACACAGATTGGAATTGTCCATGCCTGTGCTCTCTATAGCGTACTCGAATTCAGCTGACGCCGGTACAGCGTTCAGACCCCGGCGACATCACGCGAAATTTCTTTTGCGTACGCTCGCGCTATTTGCGCTATTTTGAGTTTGCTCAAGCGGTACCTGACTTAGCGTCGATCCCCTGAGGCAACATGCCATGTTTCCGCGGTATGGGGCTAGAGTTAGGGTTAGGGTAAGGGTTAGGGTTAGTAACCCTTGACCCTAATTAGCACATTGTGATGGTTCGTCTTAAATGAGATATTTACTGAAAAGCTTGCCCATGGTGTAGTAATCAATCGCTCGTTGCTAGCGAATGGGCTATAAACTCTCCTGGAAATAGTTTATTAGTAATAAGGTTACCATACTGTTTTGGAGGATACCGACAGATGTAAGATAGATGGCCCTAGGAACAAATGAGAACCTTACAAGATTGCATGTGCATTTTATTAAAAATTGGTTGCATTATTCCAGACCATCCGTATATCCGTATATAACACGAGACTGAAAAACGTGCCACCATGTATTTATATAAAACTAATGATAACCTAAAATAGCATTCTCATAAATGTGGTGTGATCAAGCAAAATCATCATGAAGTCGGATATATTCAATTGTCAGTTTTCTACATGATTGTATAAGGCGTTCGCAAGGCCATATCTTGCATAAAACCCCATAGAAATTGAAAATTTAGATCCAAAGATATGAACAGTTGAAGTGTTTCAAAAACAAAAGACAGCAAAAGAAATTATTTACTATGTTTGGCTCATCTATACCGTATTTTAAAAAAAACGGGTTAAAAAGTATTTTTAAATTTTTTTCGAAATGTCATTGTAAACTATTTTTGCAAACATTTGTGGCCAAATATTTTGTCAACACTTAAATAACATTATTTTAAGATATTTGCACCCAGCAAACACAGAAATGTTCTTGATAGGTTTTTTTACAAAACGTTTTAATAACATTTAAATGTCGCGTTATATAAAGGTCGTGAAAACATTTTAAAAACGTTATTGTAAATATTTTGGGCAAACATTTTTTGCAAAATATTTTTTCAACTCAAAAATAACATTCTGTTTAGAATGATTTGTACCAAGTTTTCAAAAATGTTTTTGGAATCTTATTAAAACGTTTTTATACCCTTTATATAACCCGACATTTACATGTTTTCTGTAAAACATTTGTGTTTGCTGTGCAGTAAATTGCCAACAAATGTTATTTAATGTTATGAAAACGTTTTATACCATTAATGTACCCTTTATATAACCCGACATTTAAACGTTTTCTGACAACCTTTTATAACCTTTTGCGAATGATGTCGAAACAGTTTTGTGTTTGCTGGGTCCGTGCTTTGATTTGTACAATTAGCACCGATCTTCGATTTTATCTTAGGGCCATCGAATTTACACAATATAACGAAGTAAAACCAGAACCAAATGAATTGCAAAGTAAGTTAATAATAAGTTTCAATGGTTATAATAAAGAGTGGTTTACACATAAACACATTTAAATCGTGAATAGTCACATAAGGGTAAAATGGTGATCATAATTTGTTGTTAATCATCCAGTTATAACTCACTGTGGAGTATCGTATAGTTGTAAACCTGATATCTTGCAGCTATTAATAGCATCTATAGTGATGTATGAAATAGACTTCCTCTGTGACCCACATATCTCATTTATATTCTGTGATACAAATACAGAGGACGATACCACACAATCCCATCATGCAATGCAATTTAGATAAACAGGAGCATGGTGTTGCATCGGTCGAAGATTTCGACTCACAATCGCGAGGTAGCTCAAGGTCGTAGGTTCGAAGCCCCGCGGCATCATCGTGTAAATAAGAAATTTTGCCGTAATCGGTGATTTAGGGCTGTGTTGCGCATCATGCAGTTATTGTTAACTACATGTATGTACACAACACAGGGGCACTCACAATAGGCAATATTGATCCCTACTGGTAGTGCTGTGTTGTAGATATAGGAGATGAACTAGTTAGCGTCATATAGTATAGAAAAGTATAAAAGCTATGGTTTTAGTACTTGCTCTATGTTTCAATTACTTATTCTTTTCAAAATATCTGAATATTCAATCCGGTACAAGCTTTAATAACGGAGCTCCGTCCGTACATGTCAATAGCGACATTATCGATCGGATTAGTCGACCGTAGCGGACAATTCGATCGCTCATTGGATTAATATTATCACGTGGTAATAAATTTGCATTGGACAATAGATTACTACGAGCATATAATGGTTTAGTACGGCATATATCGGTTTAATCTTCACTAAGCGGGTTTATAGCTGGAAAGGTCACGGTGAATTTGCCATGGACATAACTGCACTATGGTCTGCTTTATAATTGCATTCTCTATAAAATTTTAGACATTTTGGCAAATATTCACTAAATCTACAATATTTTATCAAGATATTTTGAAAAAGGGCAAATAATCATTTTCAGAAATATAATTCACGTGGTTTTTTTTTACCAACGCTAGAATAATTAGCCAACGTTGCTATACCTTCATTATGTGTGTTGGATGGGTATCAGATCTATTACAGGGTGTCCCAGAAAGAATTACCGGGCGATTGAATTTGAACGTAAGTCTAGAAATATACTGCTTCAATAAAGTATCCTTACATTTGGAAAAATAATTACAATTTCCAAACTGAACGTTATTGGGGTAAATTTGTTTTTTTTTAAATCCTGCACGTTATGACACCATATTGAATCCAATGTGACTTCAAGAAGCAAAGTTACAAGCATTTGATTAGATGAAGGTCCCGTTTTAAAAGTGACAAGCTGGCCTATTCAAAACTCCACAGACTAGACATATGGTTTAGAGTGGTGAATGACTAATTTATTCGTTTGGCTTTAATTTAAAACAAAAGAAACAAAAAGAAAACTGAAACAAAAGAACTGACAAATAAAATGAAAGTACAGAGAAGTAAAAACTGAAATAAAACTGCTTTAAATAACGCTTCATTGAAGAAATTGTGTTGTCGCTTTGTTGCGCTTGTTGGAATTTTTTTTGCGCCTTGTATAGGCCAGTTTGTCACTTTTAAAACTTGACCTTCGTCTATTCAATTGCTTATAACTTTACTTCTTGATGTCACATTGGATTCAATGTGGTGTCATAATGTTTACCCCAATATGGTTCACTTTTGAAACTGTGATTATTTATCCAAGTGTAAGGATACTTTATTGGCGCAGTATAGATATTAGAATCCAAAAATCTAAACATCAGCGTGTAGCCCATCTTATTCTGCATCTTATACACCAAATTTACTGGAATCAGTTGACTGATTGCGAAGAAATGAGCGATTACATAACGCATGCGTCAATTCACTTCATTCCAAGTTTGAAAGAAAGATCGTTCAACACAATGCGCACTTTTTAAACAATCTGTTTCTTGTAAAACATTTAATTAGGTTTTGTTCAAATTTGAAAACCTGCACGATATTGAAAATGAATGCTTGCGTGTCAGATGATGCTCGGTACTTGTAAATATCTTTTTCATTCATGTAGATATAAATATAAATGTTGCGCAAAGAATTATTTCATCAAGAATTCCAGCTGGCTTAAAATTTCTCACACATTATTGTTTTTGGAATATTTCCAAGAAATTGTAGAGCAAAGTTTAAATCTTTTAAAACTTCAACATTAATGTTGCACGTTATCAAAACTCACACGTAAAGCTGTAAGCACTTGAACATTGTCATTCTTGGCTGAAATGTTCTTTGAAAGTTAAAATATAACATATTTATGCAACTGAAAGAATTAAAGTTGGAAAGCTTCCAATTGCGTATGTGATGCACAATAGAATAGGCTATGCGCTACATGTTTAATATTTTGATTCTGATGTCTATTTCTCGACTTACGTTCAATTTTATTAACTCGGGGCATTTTTTCGGGGATTTTCTAGGACACCCTGTATATCGTGAAAGATAGAAATTGCAGATGAAATTGCAGAAAGTCTCACAAATTTGGACGATTTTAGACAGTTACATAATACTCTAGGGGCATTAACAGCACATCATTGAATGTCCTATGTATAGTAACTTTGCTCAAAAGACAATGCATATTTATGCTGGTAACGAGAATCAGGAATACTGTAGTTAAGATCAGATATTCGGCATGATGATCGCATGTTTATTTCTTTGGGGAAATCAAGGGCATTTGGAAGTAAGTACTTTAAAAGTCACCACTTCATGTGTGTTTGAGAATAGAGTAGTATTCTGAGCCATTTGTATTTGATAGGTATTAAATTATATGTAGATGAAAAGACATTGAAGAACAATGTTTTCGTTCGCCGTTACGCTTATCCAATTTTCTAGATTTTCTTGCATGCCTTTGGTGAAACTCCCACAATGTGCTCTTGAGAATGTGGATGGTATTTATATATTCTTTTGTAAATCTTCTGGCATTCTTACCTTTGGGAATACATCGGTGATATGTGAGGATTTCATGTAATACAAAATAATATCGAGGAAGGCAAATTAACAAGAACATTACTTTCATTCTCTGAGGTCCCTTAAACTCCCATGCTGAATTCAAAGAACGTGTTTTTCGTGTTTTAAATTTCTCTTTCTTGCAGTTAGCTTATGTTTAAATGCAGAGCTCTGTTTTTAGAATTGTTAATTTCGTAGGGCTTCATTGCGAAAAACAAACAAGGCAAGATCATACGCTGTTAAGCACACATACCGAACCAGGAACAACAATAAAACAAATGTTGTTTTGTTATTAACGTTGTTAATAATTTGTACTCTGACATCAAACGTTCTACAATAAACTGCTAAACATGATAAAGATATCTTCCCATCCAAATGTTAAAAAAAGGCAAAATTTACATGATCTTTGCCTTTTGGATACTACACTATATTCAACAATTATTTTAATACGATATCATAGACATTCAGCTTATAACGTCCACAAATCCCTTTACAACCAGTTCCCGAGGATGGACAAGGTGTGTGAAATCGGCTCCTTTGATAATCAAGTCGCACATTCTTACTTCGCAATGCATGCTGGGAGCCGATTGAATCACTTAATTATAAACCTAACTAGAACTGATGATCATGACGAAAATATAATGATAGGCTTTAATAGCTGATGCTCTCGGAAATGAAATCTAGTACTATATTTTTGTATGATAATAAATATTACGTAGAAATTACGTAGCAAGAGAAGCCTGTGATCCTCAATAACATCTTTATCATATCATTGTGAATGATGGTGATACGCATGTTGGTATGAATCCAAACATTACATGTGGAATTATATTTCAAGGATTTATAGCTTATATTGACGAAGTCCTAAAGGTGATGGACAAAGTGAATGGAGGCTAAACGTTCCTGTAAGTATCAATACGTACAATGTTACTCTTAAATACAGAAATACGGATTCTTCACCATTTGGTCACTAAACCCTATAGCTATAAACACTTTAGGTTCGATGTTAATATCACGTGTATTTCAAGGAACAACTTAATGATCTTCAAGAAACTCAACAACGATAACGTTACTCGCGATGAAGTCAGCAGTTGATACGTTATATTTGGCTTTATTGAGGAATGACTCAGATTATTCAGGCCCGGATACAGGCCAAGTTTAAAATGTCCGGAGGCAGGGTAAGAAACCTCCATGTCCGTCATTTGATATATGACTTTGTACCTTACTAGCTCTTGCTGTTTGAATTAGATCGTAGGAATAACTCCGTTCGAAGGGTGACTTTTGTTGATGCAATAGGAAAAGAATAGCGATGATAACGTCTAGAAATATAAATTATACATTGATACATTAATACACCTTGGAATATGATGGTGTATTGTCTATTATGGCAAGAATGTATTAAGAATGTTTGGTGCAGTGTTGTAAAAATGTTTAAGGTACAATTCAGAACAGGTAATAATAAATAGCAGCTCTTCTTTCTTTATTGAGCAGGTAAAATCGCTCTACGTAATACATATCTCAGACTAAATGGAAGCGTAAAATCTGCTTGAGGATAAATACAATAGCTCGCTATCTTAGACATCACTTAATATCAACCGTATAAAACTTTGATCCGGTAAAAATGTATTAATGTTAAATACATGATGAAGTCAGCGGAATATAAGTGTGAAAGCAATTTCATTTCATTGCCAACATGTATAAAGTTTAGAGGATTTTATAGAATTCCAAATGTAATATCCAACGAAAAAAAAATTAAGAAAAACATTATCATAAGTTAATAGAGGAACAGAGAGAAAGAAAGAAGGAAAGAAGACATTATAGAAAGAACAAAAGAAGAAGACAATTCACAGAAAAATGACAGAATAAAATAATTAAACTGAAAACACAGAAGGATGCAACAGATCATTTGCTAACACACGGGAATTATACTCACACTGCGCCAAAAACGAATCAATTTTCCTACTTAAGGGGGTACTACACCCCTGGCAAATTTTGTGCCTATTTTTGCATTTTTCTCAAAAATTATAGCGTATTGGTGACAAGTAAGATATGTACATTATAGAGTCAAGAACTACAACTATTGCACTGGAAATTTTATTTCAGCACAGACAACAGTTGTGGGGTTACAGCCAAAAATGAGGGAAAACCAATATTTGATCAATAAATCAATAACTACTTGCCTTGAGTTGCTGAATTTTCAGTGCAGTAGTTGTAGTCTTTGCCCCTATAATATACTTATCTTACCTGTCACCAACGCGCTATAATTTTTTAGAAAAATGCAAAAATAGGCAAAATATTTGCCAGGGGTGTAGTACCACCTTAACCCAAATCGACGAAACCTCTAGCCTCAATACGAGTGCATTGGTTATGTTTCACGGGATATCTTTCTATGATTATACATTATTATAACGATTCATGCTAGGATTATGTAACCGGAATGTCACTCCCACTGCAGCAAAAATTCTGCAGAAATTCCAGACTTTTATAATACAAAACACATAATGGGATAATATAACGTTTAATGAACTATCCACAAAAATTTTCATAATACTGGGCATTAATGAATACAATGGACCCCTTTTTCAATTATGTGGTTTGTCATTTATTCCGTTGGAATAAACCTTTGGTCTTCAGTTTATATTAATTTTGCTGTGACACATTGCAACTGTACGTAACTGTCTACGAACTTAGTAAACAGGTTGATTAAAAGCTGAAGAAAGATGAAAAAGGTGTCAGATTACACTTTTACATTTGCTGCATACATTCTTGCATTCAATAACGAATTCATTACAGCGATATCAGATATCGAGGAAATAATGAAAGAATAGGGTCAAATCATGAAATCTCAACATGAATAAGAAGTGGTAAAGAAGAAAGGCGGAGAGAGAGATGAGAGAGTGAAGGGGAGAGAGGGAAGAGAGAGAGGAGAGAGATAGATAGAGATACTAAAAAGGTACGGATATAGGAGATTATAATGTTATATTGGGAGAGTGTGCCAAGGAGAGAGATTGAAGATGTTATTCTTATGTAATTGCGCTATATATATCTGGCTTTAAAAAAATACATTTGTGCAAAATGACCGAATCACCCAAAACTTACTCTATAACACTTCCAATATGAATATTTAATTTCATCTTGTGAGGATTTCTAATGTTTTCGCCCAAAGCCATTGTTGTATATTCAAGAATGCAAACATGGCTCTTAAAAAGGACATTTCGTGACCCACAGCCTCATCCCCACACTTTTCTCAAAAAAAGTTGAGATTCTTATACCACTGGAAACCTCTGGCTACATAATGTTTATGTACCAAAAATTTCTTGTAGATAAATTCGTTTAGCAAAAGTATCGTCAAATTTGAATTTCGTTCTGGTATACAATTACAACACTGGTCTATATGGGGCAGTGTAATACACATAATCATGTATAACTCGCTAACGCAAAATCGGAATCAACTGAAATTTTGGGAATAAGCTTTTTCGTGGATATCTACTGAAAGATGTCATAAAAAGAGGATGCTAGGGTCACGAAATCCTCCTTTAAGTAACAAAATAAAATAAAATGTAAGATAAAATAATATACAGTCCTCAACTGTGAGGAACTTAATTAACTAAATCAAGTGGAAATTTCAGTTACTTAATTTAGCCGTATGATATTGTATTACGGATTGCTCTAATAGACATAATCATAAGCTACAAAGTAAAACAAAACCTTAAGTCGTTCTGATGGTAATATTATCAACCAGAAACAGGAAGTGTAAAAAGTTTGGTTTCAGTATGAATCAATGGCATTGCAATAGAAACTGCAATAATTTCATTAATGGACAAAATATAATAATAAATTGTTAAGTTAAAAGCGTATTATTAATATTACACAATTGTACATGCGGTATTTATTGCTGCAATAAAAGTTACCTTAATTGCATACGTTTCGACATTAAGTATAATACTTTGTTTCAGGAAATAGTACATCATAGTATTACAATGTTCAGTCTAAATGGCTCTCGAATTTGATTAGTTTTGCTTCCCTTTCTATCAAAATAAAAAATACGAGTTTACCGGTATATGCGTTTATCAAATAAACTCAACCAGAAAGTATCGAAACGATTATAGATGGTCAGATATAGCGGGAACTGAAAATATAGCAAAAACTTATTTAATGTATATAAAGCTCAGCTTTCTCCTGCGCATTTTGATACCTCTTTTGTTGCTCTTCTTTATCATTTGATTGAGTTATGGGCGCTTAAGTGTCTTCAAGTCGGATTTTGAAAGTTGTACTTTAGCTTCTATTCAAGCCAAATGCGTCCTTTGTCTTGATCCAGCAGTGATAGATAGTGATGGTGGGCACACCAATCGTCGTTTTATCTTTTCAGTTTCTGTTTCCGTATCCGTATCCGTTTTTGTAAGTCATTGTTATTCTGAAGTAGTAGTCTCCCAGGTGTGACCAATCTTTTATTCTAGCCTTTTGTTAGTTACTGAAAATTTGAAGCTCGTGAATTTCAGTTTTCATTTTGGTAAGTTATATTGATTTTTGACATAAAACCTTGAGATGTGCGGTTGGGTGCTAATCTAGACAAAAGAAGAGTCTAAATTTTACGGTCCTAAATTCGCGGTAAATTGTACGGCTTCAATTGACCTGTGTTTGGTGTATATGCACTTACGCCTAGACGTAAGTAGCTCGTAAAAATAGTCTTGCATTGAAATATATACTAACCATGTTGCCAAGTTATAAGCAAAAGTCTTTCATATTGGCGATGAAACGAGCGTCTAAAATAGTCAAAATCTCCCAATAGGCGCGTACAAGTGGTGATTTGGTAATCATGTTTTATACAAATGCAATACAAAAGAATTGCATTGAGCAAAGATAATGTATTCTATTCATTCGTACCAATGGCAAGTTAATCTGATAATTGGTTGGGCCTATACGCTGGCGAAGTTACGTAATTAATCGGATTAACTACCATAGCAATAGGTACAAACAATTTTGAACATACCGCGCTGCACTACAACCAGGTTGCACTCATCACCTGTCGTCAATCATATAATAGATTGAATACAATACCGCTCTTTTCAAAGAGACTAATCTTACAGGTGCAAGTGATTAGCATTTCTTTTGACATCTATGGTTCAATGCAGAGGTGCCGCATGAACGCAGTAGTGCAGCGCGATATAATCAAAAATTGTTTGTACCTATTGCTATGGTAGTTAATCCGATTATTACGTAACTTCGCCAGCGTATATGCAAGACTCGGGTTTATTTTAAATGTTTATATTTGCAGAGCTTATTTTCAGTCATGGATCATACTTATAAATACTTGAGACTGAACAAGTGAGAGTGGGAGGGGGTGAGGAAGAAAGAGAGGAGAGGGAGAGACGGAGAGACTAGAAATAGAAGAACTCGAAAGAGAGAGTAGGGACTGGGGAGGAGTGGGGAGACTGATCATGGGGGTGGGGGGGATAGGGAGATGGACATTGATACGAGGGGAGGGCGACACCGTGGCCCTGCACAAGTGCATTGGGGTGCGACAGGCTCATAATCGGACCTTTTGTGATTTAAGGGCTTATT